>NC_134084.1:62112849-62414234 GCF_000715075.1 Nicotiana tabacum | reverse complement strand
TGGAGTTGTTGCTTGTTTGGTGCACGAATTGCACTATGTATGGCTCTAACTAGGATCGATTTGCCATGTTGGTAGAATAGTTTGTACTAGATGGGTGAGGTTATTTGACCTAGAATGAGTGTTATCGGACTTGATTGGGATATGTTGGAAGGATAATGTCACTAGTCGGCTTAGATTTTTTGCTATGGTTCTTGTCAGGCAAGAGAGCTCCAGGGCTTGTTGATCTGATGAGTGTTTATTAGTTTATGCATGTTTCCTTCACCATTGGTAGTGTACAAAGGTTTAGAATAAGGCTTTATTTTATATGAGGTTTGTTACCAATAACGGGCTTGTCAATGACCAGTTATTATGGTCGGAAGATACTGCTATGAGTATCCTAGTTATGTGGTATATCATGTGATTACGTTGTGGGTTACGGGTATGGCTTTTTCAGACTTATACAGTGTATAGATGTGAGAATCAAGTCTTCTAATGAATTTTAGATATCAGAAATTTGACTCTAAGGTTATGGGCTAAGGTTGAAGAAAAGATCTTCATCTAGGTTATGTTGCCAGGATAATATGGATTGGGGTGATGTGGGATAACCCATTGGTATTTGCACGAGGAGGTTATCTGGTGATTTGATGGTGTAACGACCCAGTGGTCATTTTGAGAAATTAAGCTCTGTTCGGCGGCGTAAGGTCTAGAACAACTTCATAATATGAGTATCAACTTTCGTGCATGGTTGAATTCAATTAACGGATGATTCAGAGTCAAATTGGAAGAAGGAATCTAGTTTTGGAAGTGTAAACGGTGAGAATTTGACCGGAATTGGACTTTTGGGTAAACAACCTCGGAATGGGTTTTGGGTGATCTCAACAACTTCGTATGGTGATTTTGGACTTAGTCGTGCATCCGGATTTGGATTTGGAGGTCCGTAGGGTAATTTGAGGTGTTTTGGTAAAAGTTGGAAAAGTTTGACCCATAGTTGACTTTTGTGATATCAGGGTCGGAATGCGATTCAAAGAGTTGGAACAGCTCTGTTATGTAATTTTGGACATGTCCGCAAAATTTGGCGTCATTCCGAGTTGATTTGATAGGTTTCGGCACAAGTTTTTGAAGTTGGAAGATTTGGAAGTTCATAGTTTGACTCATGGTGTGATTCATTGTTTCGGCATTGTTTGATATGATTTGAGCCCACGAGTGAGTCCATGTTAGGTTATATGACTTGTTTTTGTGTTTAGATGGGGTCTCGGAGGACTCGAGTGTGTTTCGGGTGTGTTTTGAATTATTTTGGGCTACTTTGGATGCTGATTATCTGATATCTGGTGTTGTTCTTCGCGTTCGCGAGGAGCCTCTCACGTTCGCAAAGAAGAATTTGGCTTCTGGAAGTTTGTTCTTTGCGTTCGGGAAGAGACTCGCATTTGCGGAGAAGGAAATCTCGGCTGCACAGGTCTGACTTCTCATATCTCACAATCTAGAAGGAATATTGAGATGATCCAAAAATGAAAGTTGTATTCCTTTGTGTCTAGATTTCAGAAATGTAAATTAATTGGCATTTAGATTTGTGTACAAAAAGTTACAGTAGTTACACTACAGGCTGTCCGCGGAGAGTTCGAAAATCTCGGTTGCACAGGGTTGACTTTGGAAGCTTATATCTCGCAATATATAATGACTAAGGAAATGAGCAACCTATGAAACTATAGCCCTTGGTATCTATTTTTCATAATATCAAACCATTTGTCATTTGGATTTGTGTGCAAAACGCTATGGCCATTATACTAAAGGCAGTCTGGAATGAGTTTGGAAATCAGTGACGAAATTTACTCATCGCGAACGCGAAGAACAACCACTGGGCAGGCAGAATATATTCCTAAATTGAGGGTTAGACCATTTTATTCATATTTTTTGAGGGTTTTTCACACAAATAGATTGGGTAAGTGTTCTTCATCTAGAATCTAACATATTCCATGATTATCTTCATTTTCATCATGTAATTTGTGTTTTGGATTTGGAAAAATGTTGGTTTTTGAAGAAAATTCCTAAAATAAAAAATCATGATTTGAGGGACTAAATGGTATTGGAATTTGATAAATTTTGTATGGTTGAACTTGTATCAGAATGGGTATTCGGTTTTTGTAAAATATATTGGGTTTTGAGGTGCGGGCCTGGGGGGTCGACTTTTGGACCATTTTGCTAAAGATTGAGACTTTATGACCCGGAATAGTTTCTTATGTGTTTTATATTTGGTTTGAAGTTAATTTGGTTAGATTTGAGCCGTCCGGAGGTCTTTTCACCCCAAAAGTGCATTTTAGAATATCGGTTTGTCGTCTTCGAGGTAAGTAACTTGCCTAACCTTGTGTGGGGGCTTCTCCTTAAGATTTGAGTCTGCTATGTTGATTGTAGTTCGTGTACTCGAGGTGACGAGTGTGTGCTCGGACTTATTTGTGGAAAAATTAGCCTTGTAGTGTTCCTAGGTCCTTATATTCACTGTGTATGAATGTTTACTTGATATGCTTGAGTTTTCCACTTAGTAGTTTTACCGCTACATGCTCTAATTGGAATTAATTGCTTATGATTCATTCTTATTGCCTATTTGACTCTTATTTTTCTTAACTGAAGATTTTTACCTCTTTTATTGTCATGCTATCTTTCATAATTGCTCTTCATTATTGGAAATCATTATTATCTCCCCTGTAATTGTTTAGACTTAATTGAGGTTATGATTATCTTCCCGCTGCTCATCCTTAATTGAAATTGTTGTATATTCTCCGTAAATTGCCCAACCTTAAAAGAAGTTTAGATATACTATATTTAGTTGACATTTCCTTATTTGGAATTATTTGATTCGTGTTAGCTTCCATGTTGTTGATTACATATTGTGGGATCGTTGTTTCATATTATTTTCTCCCTTGTTGAGCTGTTCTTATTACGCTTAGTATTCTATATTGTGGTTATTCCTTGTGAGCTAATTTTACCGTCTCCTTGTGATCAAAAGTTCATGAGTTGATTTACTTGTCGTGTTCTTGTATATATTGTCATTGTTGTTGTTGTACTTGTTGTGGTGGTGCACGAGGTTTCTGCCGTGCAGTTGTTGATATTGTGATGCACGAGGTTTCTGCTGTGTAGTTGTTGTTATGGGGTTGCACGAGGTTTCTGCCATGCTATTGTTACTATTGATATATTGCAGATGAAGCGTGACAAGGCGGGGTATGTATATATATGCTTATATCTGGGTTGCGCATTTGGCGATACAAGGTGGGAACATTATGATGCACGTGTGGCGAAACAAGGTGGGCACTTATTATGTTATTATTTGCACATGTGGCGAGACAAGGTGGGCTATATCAGGGAATGATTGTGATGATTTGTGATGGTCTGGGGGCATTCTTGTTGTTTGATATTGTGTTGTGGTACTCTTACCTGTATGAGCTTTATCTCGTGGAAGTTGTGAGGAAACATCTTATGTGTTGTCCGTTCTATTCCTTATGTTTATTAGCTGGTAGGAACTATGTTAAAGCACTTGCACAAGCATACACGTAGTTGAACACTCCTATTGGATGTGAAGTCCTCTTGATTTTGCTGAGTATATATGCACACCCTTGTTTACTTGTTATATATTTGAGAGTGGCTCTAGTTAGCAAGTGAGTTGTTAGCATGACCATGAGGTGTGATGGGGGCAGAGGATGCCAAGTGTTAGATTTCAGGTAACTGGACTCGTGAGCTGTAATTTGTCCGAGATTCGGTACTTAGTGGAAATTGTTGGATAAGACCTGATGTGAACAGTGTTGTAGGGTCTAAATTATTGCTTACATTTACTGTATTGTGAATTTAGGATTTGGGTTTGTGTTTTCGCTCGCTCTTTTATGTCATTATTTTGGTATTTCCGCTGTTACTTGATGTTTTCTTCCCTTATTGTGATTGTAATATTGTTAGCCTTTTCGTGTAGTCTTTATATATACATCATATTCCGTTGTTCCTATATTTATACAGTTCAGTAGACCGATAGGTCTCTTGACTGTTACTTGTCACTACTCCATAGAGGTTAGTCTTGATACTTACTGGGAACCATTTTGGCGTGTTCATGCTACTCTTCTACACATTTTTGTTGTGCAAATCCAGGTATCTATCATTAGTAGTTGTGCAGATCATTGCTGAGGAGACTCAAGGTAAACCTGCTGCTACGTTCGCAGGCTTCAGAGTCACCTTCTTACTTGTATTCAACTATTTTCACTCTTTTCTGAACAGTTATATAAAGAAAGTGCTGGCTAACTTTGTAGAGCTTATGACTTGTACTACCGGGTTTTAGGAATTATAAATTTTTTATAGATTTCTGCTTCAAGACCGTTAAATTTTATTTATTATTGTGGTATTTCAGTATGATTTAGGCTTACCTAGTCCCTAAGACTAGGTGCCATCACAATACCCAAATGGAGGGAAAGTTGGGTCGTGACAGATGGCTTTGGAATAACTCTTGGCACATTCGAAGACGATCGTATGCTTGGGGGGCGAATTTAATGATCCGATCGGTCGTTTTGAGGTTTAGTGTTCTATTCGATAGTTTAAGATTTTGAGTAGCTTCATATTATGTATTATGACTTGCGTGTATGGTTGATTTAAGTTTTCGAGTGGTTCGGGATTGATTTGGAAGAATGATTCTCGTTTTAGAAGTTTTAAGTTGGAAGAGTTGACCAAGGTTTGACTTTTGGGTAAACAGGCTAGGAATCAGATTTTGATGATTCCAAAAGGTTTGTATGATGATTCTAGACTTGTACATATTCGGATTGGGTATCGGAGGTTCCTACAAGAATTCGACACTATTTGGCGAAAGTTGGCAATTTGAAGAACTTAAGAGTTCATAAGTTTGGCCAAGAGTTGACTTTGATGTTAGCGGATTCCAATTGGTGTTACGAGACTTTGGATAGGTATATATAATTGAATTAAACTTGTATGTAAAGTATGAAAGTAATCCAAAGTGTTTGAGTGTGAGTTGGATATTCTTTTGAAAGAATGAAGATTTAACAACTTATGAGAAATTCTATTCGGTTTGAGCCTAGATTCTTTGTTGTGATGTTCTCGTGGGTGTTTTAAGGCTTGGGATAAATTTGAATAATGTATTTGTACTTGTTGGTATGATTGGTTGGGGTCCCGGGGGGCTCGGATGTGTTTTGGACCATTAGTTGAGAAACTAGTTAAGTTAAGGATTTGAAGCTTGACCATGGTCAATATCGGGTCAAGATGACTTCTTTTTAATGATTTGAGTGCGCTAGCATATTTGTAGTGTGCTTTATGATTGAAATGCATATATGGTTTGTGTCCGGGAGGTTCCGAATGAGATTTGGATACTAAAACAAAGATTTTCATGTTACTGTTTTTATTTTTGGTGTAAGTCATTACGAAAATGCCATTTATGTCCCTGAAATTTTCAGATTTCATTTAAAACTTCAAAACACCATATCTCCCTAATTTTAAGACCAAATTGGGTGATTCAAGAGGCTATCCTGGGTGTAATCTCGCAAAGATCATGTTAGACTTATCAAACATATGTTTAGGGATCATCTCGGACCTTATTTCCGCTGGGAAAACTGCTGCATTTTTTTTCTTGTTTCGGAATTTAATTACTTTTTTTCACAAGGTTTTGGAGCTCGGTTTTGGGCAGTTTTGGAGGGAATTTTTACTACTTGTATTGGGGTAAGTTTTTTTTACTCAAATTTTTTATGTTTCATTATTTCAACCTCGATTTTTTTGTTTCATGATTTGAAATGGAGAAATTGGGGATTTGAGTAAAAACTTTCTAAAACGCAAAAATGATATTTGAAGGCCGATTTGATGTCGAAATTGTATTATTATTGCATGGTTGGACCCGTATCGGAATGGGGGTTCATATTTTGTGAGTTTTGTCGGATTCCGAGGTGCGAGCTCGGAGTTGACTTTTTGGATTTTATTAAAGATCAAAATCTTATTATCCGAAAGTGTTTCCTATGGCTTTTAATTATAATATAAAGTTATTTTGGCTAGATTCGAGCTGTCTGGAGGTTATTTCACATGGAAAGGTCTTCTTAGAGTATTGATTTAGCTTCTTTGAGTTAACTATTTTACCTAACCTTGTAGGGGGGAGCTACCCCATAGGATTTGGTTTAATTGCACTATTTGGATTATGTGGAAGGCGTGTACATGAGGTGACGAGTGTATACACAGCCTTATATATATAAATTGGCCAGATTAGACACTTAGGCTTCTTATATGAATTTAATAGAATTTTTTATTATATGTTCTACATTCCTTTGTTAAATTTATTTTTACATGCTTTAATTGAAGTTGTTAGCACATGTTCTATCTTTATTTGTCAAGTTTACTATTATATGCTTTATTTGAAGTTGTTACCTTTTATCGTCACTGTCACGCCCCGACCTTGGGGAGCGCGACTGGCGCTCAACAAGGTTACCCCGATCAAGCAAGCCTGCACAATATTGTCTACCCAACTCACCCATGAATAAAGAGAAGAATACATTCCATTAATTAGACAGTAAAAGGTCATGTGAGTAACACCAATTCATTCCCATTAGTCACATCATTAACAAGTTTCCCCAAATAGTACGCTATACATTCGTAGTTAAAGTGGAATAAATGATACAATTACAACAAGTTTGTTCAACCTTCCCAAATAAGATGCAACTCACACTATGTCTATGGATCCTCTAACAGAACCAAAAGAGTGCTAAGACAGTGCCGGTAACAAGGCCCCGGCTATACCTCAAAAATACTATGTACAAGGGACAAGAGATACAGGACCCCAAAGTGAAGTAGGGCTCACCAAGTCAGCTAAATAGAGAGTGATGCTATCACGGATCAACACCACCTGCTATAGAACCACCTGCATCCATTAAAGATGCAGCGCCTCCGGCAAAAGGAATGTCAGTACATATGGTATAGTACTAACATGTAAAGCTAAGCACCCTCTCAATAGAACAAGTACCAATAAACGGAGAAGGAAACATTAAATCAATAAGAGACTCAAACAATAACAAAGTGTCAAATTAGGGGAAAGGTAAATCTCAAGTAAGTTCAATATTTTAAGTTGAGAGATCTGCAGCACCGATATACCACCGTATTTTTATTATGGAGTCTCATCTCTGTCTGATCGTCTAAGCCATCTTATCCCAAGACATCCACTCACAATACCACCACGTGAGCGGCATGGTGTCCGATCTCACCAGCTAAGTTGTCTCACCTCAATGTTGTGTGGGTCGACATCACATCTTGCTAGCAATAATCTCATTTTGTTCAAGGGGAAACATCTCAACGCATCACTTTTATCCCATATAAAGGGAAACAAACTCAACACATTAACACGGGGATTTACACTTCAATCACTCTTACACCGGCATGTGCAGTTTCGGGGTTAGGTTATTTTTACCTACCCTTCCTTGGTGACTAAACGATACTCCCAGAACATTTATTTTTAAAATGGTTTTAACACTCATTTCATATTCTTTTACATATCATTCATTTCATTGGCACTAATGGCCATGACACAATATCAGTCTTGGTACATTGGCCGCACATGATATTTCATGCTCTTTTCTTTCACTTTCAAATATCATCATCTATAATCAATAACAAGACTTTTGAATCAAGACTTAAACACACATTTGAATAGTTTAGGGTCTTAGGCACATGTGAATTCGTACACAATTTGACACGATAGCTTTCATTAGAATCACGTTCTAAAATCATAACATATTAGCACACAACACATACTTAACCACATCCTCAAGCAGTAACTCAACGCAACAAGAACATTTGTGACACATATTGAACGCATATTTACTTGGACATAGGGACTATTTCGATTAATCAATTTATAATAAGCAGCACGGGACTTACAAGGTCATTGTGGGGTTCAATTCTAAAAGAAGGGTCTAGACAACATACCTCGCCTTGAGCTTTCATTAACTCACTACATAGTTCCGGAATCCTAGAAACTTTGATCTATTTAGAGATATAGCAAAACATAAATTAGGAAGGAGTTTATGATTCTATCTCATTTGAGCATTTTATCAAACACTAGGTGGTCATTATGATCTCAAGGTCCTCCTATGGTGGGTTTCTCTATATCATTACCCAAAATCTACCTAATTAAGCTTAGCAATGTTCCCACGACCCTAGATAGCACATGCATGCATAATGAACCAGTCCCACACACAAAAATTGTTTTCCTTATTACCTATTTCCAGTTGAATCTCGAGATTGAAGGCTAGAGAGTAGAATCGTACCTTTTGTTTGAAGACCTTGGGAGTTTCCCTAGAGAAATCTTCAAGGTTTGAGAAAAAGGCTGATGAATGAATGTCTTGGAATTCCTTTTCTCACTCTAGACCACCTTCCCCTCTCTCTAAAATATAAGTTTGAACCTTCTAAAATAATCCCAATATTTATTTTATAAGAATGGGGTCGAGTTTATAAAACTAGAAAAATGAAGCCACGATGCAGATCTGCGGTCACATATGCGACCCCATAAAGATTTTGCGGTCCGCAAATGGGCCGCATAATGGCCCTCCGGAACTGGGCATTTTCTGCTTCACTTTATGACTGGTCTGCGATCCGCAGACCAATTCTGCGATCGTATAATGTGTCGTAGAACATCCTTCCAGGAATTTTTATGTTGGATTTTCAATGGATTGTGCAGCCCACGAAATGAATATGCGGTCGCATAATTGACTACATATTGGTCCCAAAATTTTGCTTAGATTTCTGCTTCACTCCATGGCAGATCTACGGTCCGCATATCAGTTCTACAATCAAAGAATTGGCCACACAAACGCCTTTCACTTCCAAAAATTTTCTTCAACTCACCAACACATTAGTCCACCTCGGCACTACGATACCTCGGGTTTTTTTGGTAAAATTTTACGGGGTTTTACAATCATGTTACCTCTTTCATTATTAAATTATTCTTATTTGAAGTTGCTATTACATGATATCCCTTCGTTGTCAAGTTATTCTCCTGCATTTAGACGTAGTTTCTATTTCATGTCATTTCTTTCATTGTCAGCTTATGTCATACACAAGAAATTTGAAGTTTCTATTTCATGGAAATACCTTCATTATTGAGTTTTTTCTTAAGCTATAAATTGAAGTTGTTGTTATTGAAATCCATTAACCTGTTTTAATTGAAGTTGTGGTGTAATGGAGTATTGTTCATTGTTAAGTTATTCTCCCTGTTTTATTTTGTTGCTATTGAGAGTCTTGTACACATCGTGGTTGAGCTGTGCGCTATGTGTTGTGGTTATATTGGTATTGTATTTTTTGAAAGGTTGTGACCTATGAGCTCTTGTGGTAAGCATTGATATGTCATGTTGTTTTAATGTTAGCACATGTGAATTTGTTGTGTGGATTGATTATTGCTATGTAGAGCATAAAGGTGACATCTTACTGTTGTTGATTGTGTGAAGTGATACGGGTTGCTATTGTGTTATGTCTGGGAAGAGTGATACGGGTGTCTATTGTATTTATTATCTAGGCGGAGCGATAAAAGTGGCTATTAAGAGGAGTGATACGGGTGGCTATTGTGATTTATTGTCTGGGTAGAGCGATAAGAGTGGCTATTATACAGAGTGATACGGGTGGCTATTGTGATTTATTGTCCAGGCAGAGCAATAAGGGTGCCTGCTATGATGCTGTTAATACAGAGAGATGAGAGTGGCTATGTCAGGGATTATATGTATCAGCCTGGGGGCATAATTTTGATGATATTCGTGTGATAGTATGATTTTTCCTTGTGTGTGTCGTGAACCTTACGTGACTTATTATGTTGTTTCCAATGAGCTACTAGATGTCTTTGATATTACTTGTTGACTTGGATTTTAATAATACAGTTGCACATGCATACACCGTAGCATGCCACTTATACCAGTTTAGGAGTATGAAACTTGACATCCGTTCATCTCACATATTTATTCTTGTATATCTTCTTTCATTGTGATGTTGAGCTTGTGACCAAGCTGGGATGATTGTGATATTGAGCCTGTGATCACGCCGAACGTATTGTGATAGTGAGCTTGTGACCATGCCAGGCATATTGAGGTATTGGCACGTGAGTCATCTGTGTGGTTCTGATTTATAATGTGGGCACGAGGTGCCATGAGCATATGATTGGTGATTTGGGACTAATGGCTTGTGATTATGAGGTGAGGTATCTCGGAATAATTTTGTTGTGAAACTTGTGTTAGAACAACTTGATTATTTGGTTTTCATTTATTTTCCTTATTTGGTTTCACATGTACTTTAATAGTGTTTTAACTACTTCATTGTTTATATAACATGTTTACTCCTTGTTGCCAATTACTGATTCTTGTTTCCATTATTAGCTTTATACTTATATACAAGTTTTATGACTAGTAGGTGTCTTGACTTATACCTCATCACTTTTCCATCAAGGTTAGTCTTGATACTTACTGGGTACCGACCGCGGTGTACTCATGCAACACTTCTACACAATTTTTTGCAGATCTAGGTATTGGAGATAACGAATTTAAGTAGAGGTAACTTCTTGGTAGCGAGGATTCAAGGTAGAACTGCTTGATCGTCGCAGTCCCATGAAGTTTTGATTGTACTATCGAATCTCTATCTGAACAATACTGTATTTTGAGTTATGTTATGTATTCAGTAGAGTTCGTGACTCTGTATTACCTAGTCTTGGGAGGTTATTGTGATTTTGCCACATAGGCTTGTTTCACCTTAATTTCGATATTTATATTATCATTGTTAAACTGGCTTAACTATTGTAAGTGATCGGTTTACCTAGTCTTAGAGACTAGCTGCCATCACAATTTCTAAGGTGAGATTTTGGGTCGTGACACTGACGGGCAAAAAAGAGGAGGATTGATGTATCATCTACTTTATTTTGGCAGTTTACTAAGACTACCATTGGGCTCGATCGTTCTTCCACAATAGCAGCAGGGCCACATGACCCCATTGCACCAATTCCTTCGGACCTACCACTATGCGCCACCTTTCCAGTCAAATCTATAGCGACGATGCACACATTCGCTGACTTTAGCTGACCTTCCTTCTGGTCCATCTGGGGAGGGTACTTCTACTGGGACTGGTGACAAGGCATCTCTGGGCGATGTAGTTAAGGATCAAAACGCAATCAAAAACAGGTTGGAAGACATGAGCTGGAGGCAAGGAAAGATTGAGAGGCAACAGCTGAAGTTCAAGGAGCATGGAAAGAAACTTGTTGTTGTTGTTTATACTGTTGTTGTTGTACTGTTGTTGTTCGATTCAGACAATATTTTCTTTATACTGTTGTTGTTCGATTCAGACAATATTTTTATTTTTGTTCAGCGGTCATGTCTAGTCACTAATGCCGCTTCTGTTTTTCCAGAATCGATTAGCATGTTTGCCCAAACAAACTTGTACTTTCATAAAAGAGAAAATATATATTCAACCATATATAGTCGATTGATGTTCATCAAAATATTGTTTCAAACCTCTTGCAGAGAGAAAAAGGCGCAAATCATCATACTGGAATACGGGTATAAATTATGTACACAGTATAAAATAATTTTAAATTATCAATACAATCTAATATATTATAATATCTTCAATTATTATTTATTTTAAGTAAAAACCTAAAAAAAGTTGTTTACACTTACACTTTAAATGACCTAATGATATAAATATATTTTAAATCGTCGGTTTATAGAACTTAGATGTTGCTTATGATTTACGTACGATGACTATTTTCAGACTATTATCAGTTAGTGGCGGGTCAATCTAATTGTGGCCAACTTCCAAAACTTAAAAGAGGCTCTGCTGCGACCAAACACACAAAGCAAGCATACAACGTCTTCAAGTAATAAAGTAGTGAATAAAATATTGTTCCCACGGAGGTTTATGATTAACTTTGAATGATTCAAACTCAAACAACTTATCTATTGAAGAGATTTTCCTCAAAATGTGTAGGTGATTAATTAACAACCAAAGAACTATCAAGCAGTTAAATAAACTAGAGATCGACTAAAACACGTAGGCAATTTTCGGATAAAAATCAATAGGAGATGATATTCCAGAGTCATGGACTAGCTAAAAATCTTGTTGCGTTCTCGGCTTAAATTGACTAATTGATTTATCTGGTTTGTTGATTGACATGGTTAATGTTACTCGTAAGAATCTGTCGAGTTTTTAGTCGTCTATTCAAGCTAACTTAATGCCTATATGTCAATGGAATTAAGACTAATAAGAATGCATTTACACTTCATGTAATTCAACCAAGCAAGACAATTAGGTATATTTTTATCCTAATTGCGAATCCGTTTTCCAATGCCCGAGTTTAAGAACTTGCTCTATTTAATCCTATATGCAATCTAGAATTTTCACTTTCGAGTTCAACTCTAGATTCGTAGATTGTATTTGATTATTAGCTATGCAACAAAATAATTAAGAACATAATTAAATAAACAATCCAATATGATAAAATCAAACTCGTCAATTTAAATTTCAAACGTCAACATTCATGTAGCGTCCATGACCCAGAACAAACGAGTTTAGCCACGCATGCTCATGGTAGCAATATATAATTCCCAAGTATACATAAAAATAAATAAAAGAAGGAAAAAGTAAGAATTCAAGACGAATTACGTGATTTTTAAACTTTGTGATGGCTTTTCTTCGCTTCCATATGTGTTAGATGACCTAAAAGAGGCGTTTTTAACTTATATATTGCGTACAAAATTCGTGTGACAAAGTTTTACTTATTCTATTCCGGATCAGCTTCAGGGATTGATGTTGGGGTGGATGTTGTACGTCCGCTTCAGCTTGAACTTCTCAGCATCGGATACTGGGATGGATGCTTTGTGTCTACCCTCTGTTCCCTCATCCATGATGTACCTAGGTGCGGATACTAAGATTAATGCCTTCTCCCGACTTCACTGCTAAGGGTAAACCAACTAGCCTTTTTTCCAAGGTTGGATACGACGCATCCACCCTCTTCTCCTATAGTTGGAGCACCTTTATTCCATATTTTTGCACTTCAAACATCCTAAATCATCACACACAACTTAATTAGTAGTAAAACTAATAATTAACACATGTTGGGCATTTTAAAGACCAAATAGCACCAAAAAGCAGTTAAAACATGGGTAAAGTAACATTAAAACATATAGAAATATGCGCAACATTAGACCCTAGATTTCTTAGTAAAATTTTATATATTATTTGATGTTTAATCTTATAACTTCTTAAAATGTAAGGAAGTTAATTATATTTGGGTAATTAATTTTTTCACTTAACAATATGGTTAGTACGTATAAATCTTATGAGATATTGTTAGTCTTAAGTTAGATCTTATTTATTTTAGTTTACAAATTTTTTCAATTGAGGGAACTAATAGAGAAAAAATATTGAATTATTCTATAAACAGTAGAAACATTTAAAAAATATGATTAAGACTTCACATATGCAAATTAGAGTGTCGGCATTTACTTGTACAACTTTTAATATTTTTTTCAATTTAAAAAATTGGTAAAACCATAAATTTTTATAGATCATTATGATTTAGAAGATATTCAAGATTAATAGCTTGTTTGGCAAATCTTCTCCAAGGGAAAAATGATTTTTCCCCCAAAGTACCCTTTTTAAGAATAAGTTGAGGTATTTGACCAAGCTTTTAGGAGGAAACAAGCTAGTGCAAAACACTAGCGATTAAAGCTTAAACTCAATTAAAGTGTAGCAAATTAGAGTATAATAAGCGACTAAAATATGTAATCATAGCCTACCATCAACACCCCACACTTAAACCATTGCTCGTCCTCGAGCAATAAAACTACACTATACAACAACACGACCTTTTAAAAAATTCTCCTAACTCATCACACCAAGAATCTTTAAAATAGACTAAGCACACGAGCGTAACATCTTCACCTCAAGATTTGACTCACAAGTACCACGCATTATTCACAACTCACTCGCTTACTCTAACATATAGGTCAATGACATTACCTTTCCTTCATGAATTAAGTGCCCTCACACAACAAAAGAGAGTAATTTCACACATAATAAAATTTAAGAACAATTAGGAACTCAAGATAGAAAGAATTCACTCAGTCTCAGAAATAACATTCACATGCCACAAAAGATGCACCACAGGCTTGCCCATAGTGTACTGCTCTACTAATCGAGCTTATTCACACTAGAATCAAGTAGGACTTTAATTGGCTGTAATGTAGGCTGTGGGTCGGGCAGGATATATTTGGATATAAGAGTGACTACACCTCCCTAAGCACTTTAATACATACACTTTAACATTTAAAACTCCACCCTTATATCAAACCATAACTCCACCTTCACATCAATGTATGTTAACTACATTCTTCTTTAAGCACAATTACATCAAGAGTCACCACTATTAAGGAATATTTTTCACAGCAATACAACTATTTTTTTCTTTCTTTTTCAATTCAAGTGGCTCTTACTTTTTCAAAATAGTGCACCTTTCTCCTTATTTTATTAGTTTCACTTAAAAGCCAAACCAACCATCCCACACTTTAACTTTTACAAAGTTTATACAATTCAAGTGCTCATGACAGGTAAAAAGGTTCAAAATAGATGGTTGATTCAAACAAATGGGTAAGACTTGTAATATGGTATCCAAAGAAATAGAATTACAGGCTCAAAGGATTAACTACAATATATAATAATTAGGCGAGTAATATATATATATATGGCTCAACAAAAAAACGTCCATATCACCTCCAAGACTGAACAAAACAGCTATTTCGCTTTGCAAACACATGGGGAAAGTTCTAGACATGAAATGCAATGCACAGAATAACACACAAACCTCACAGACACATGGCACATAACACATTCAAGGTTGGACTCATCAAGACACTCTAGTCAAAGCAGTTAAGTAAAGTTAAGATCATATAATTTAAGGTACTTCTATAAGAGTTAAACACTGAGCCTAAGCGTCACAGCCAAAGTACTCACTATTCTCAAGGCATAACAAAGTCAAGAGATATTGCTTCATTTCAAATCACAGCACAATGGCTCCTACTCCTAAAAAAATAAAACTAGCTACACCCAATTCGAACAAAATCCTTGGAAAAGAACTGCGGCACAAAAAAATCAAGGGGGAATTATTACACTACCTAACAAAAGAAAAAAATTTTGTCTTTTTTTTCGACTTAAATCCCTCAAGAAAACTGTTGAATGATATCCATCGTCGGGAAAAATCTTATTTATTTATTTTATTTTTCTTAAAAGGAGCTATACTACAAAACTACGAAAACAAAAACAAGAAAGTAACATTTTTCTAACACATTATTCCTAATTATCCAGAGAAATTTTCCCACCCCAGGGTACTCAGAATTTCCTGAAAGGCCAAAGGCCGAAGCAATAGCGGCTCACAGGGTACTCAGAATTTCCCTAGGAATGGTCCTTTGTGTGGGTACCCCACACTTATTTCTCACTATCTAGCTCGTTTTTGAACTCTTCTAATGGCTTTGATTTCTATGCTAGTAATCCTACAAAATCAAAACAAACACTACAAAAATAATATAATAAAAGAAAATATAAAAGGAAACAGTAAAGTTGGGTTGCCTCCCAACAAGCGCCTGATTTAGCGTTGTTGCACGACTTGACGCACTTTTTGTCTCCACCTCGAACTTATAAATTTTACCCCTAACATGGCATCCAGTCTGTGGCTATGCTCTAGTGGTAGGGCTATAAGTATAACCAAGTCAAGTAATAAATTTTCTACTTTGCACTTCTCGGCCTTTAGACGAGGGATGTAATTCTGTCTCTCTGGCACGACGAATTCAAGAATGTAAGCACCCCGTTCCTCATCCATTGGTTCCTCCAAGGGCTAAGATGACTCGATTTCCATGTCATCATCCAAACATAATGTTAAAAAATTTATGGAATAAGGATCAGTACGCCCCAACTCTTGAATTGCATCACTATTTACTTCCTCATATTACACACATTATAGTTTTCAAATATAATATTATCTACTTCCTCACATAACTCTAGAGTGCTTTCCTCATCATGGACATCTAAAACTATGGTCAAATATTTTAGTCTTCATTTTTAGCTCCTCAATTTGGCGAATAAGCTCCTTTTTCAGTTTTACACAACTTATAACTATTTTGTTGGGCATTCGATGCATCAACCTTTGCAATCAATTGAGCCCCCGAGTCGTGAATAGCAATGCCAAATTTTTTGATCTTTTGTCCCAGTTCAACTCTCCCTTCTATTAAGTCTTTTATCCTATCTGTAATTTTCTCACCTTGAGTTTCATATATTTCTAATCGTTTAGCTTGTTCCATTAGCCAAATTAGGCTCAAAATTTCCTTTTCTTTTAAAGTTTTCTCTAGCTGGAATTCACTCTCTTGTACAATTTTAGGTTCTTCCTGACTATCAACTAAGTCTGCAACTTGTTGATCATTAGATGTTTCAGCCCATTCTTCTACTTTGGCCTTCATTCTCTTCATTGTTGCCTTAAGAATTTCCATCTCTTTTCGACGTTCATGAGTTTGCTCCATTAATTGTCTCATCATGTCCATCATATGAGCATCATGTTCAATATCTTCCATATCGATATCCTATCAAACTCACAAATATTATTGAAAGATTATAATTGTCATGACCCAAAATCCACTAAGAGTTGTGATGGCGCCGGACACCACTGTCAGGCAAGCCAACAACAATTTACTAGAAATTTCTCATTTTATTTATTTTGAAATTATTTTCCTTTAAACAAATGAATAATAAATAATAAACTCCACTGAATAAATGAGGGTGTCTTTACAAAATTTAACTACTAAAAAATCCCGTGATCATCCCAGAACCCGGTGTCACAAGTGCATGAGCATCTAATAGTGAATGAAATAAAATACTGTGACTGTCCGGAATAAAAGTGGACAGAAATAAAAATACAATAAAATACTCTGAAGGAGACTCTGTTGGCTACGGACGTCTCGATAAATGCAACTCACCCAAGTCTTTGTATCAACCATGCCGCTATGCCATTAAGCCACTAGCCACATATGAACCTGTGCAACAAAAATGCATAGCAAGTGTAGTATGAGTACGAAAATAATGTGTACCCAATGAGTATCCCGTCTAATCTCGAAGAAGCAGAGACGAGAGGTCGACTTCGACACTTACTAGTGGTCCAATAGTAATATATTATTAATGCGAATAATCATGGATTTATTAAGAACGACAATAATTTCCAAATAAGTCATGAACAGGTAAAAGTTCCTTTTTATATTAAAAGTCTCCGAATTCATAATCTATTAATTTTTAATTACCTCAAGGCTAGGAGGACAAATATCAATATCAATAAATTTCAAGGCAAGCAATACAAGCATGCGCAAATCATGCCGATGACGTACGGCCCGATCCAACAATATTTAAACTGTGCACTGCCAGAGGATCGAATGGCACGAACCATAGATGCATCTATTTAATCTACCGAGGCGTTCGGCCCATTCCGAAATTAAACACACACAGACAGTCAACCAAGGAGTCAACATGGAACAATTATCCAAAGAAAGCCAATTCTCTTTTAATAATTTAAGAAAATGAAGTTTAATCTTTTTAGAAATTCCAATTATAGCATGCTTTTGAGTCCTATACTACCCGAACTCAAACATAATAGTAGCTACGCACGGACTCTTATCACCTCGTGCATACGTAGCCCCCACAACTAGGACCACATAACCAATTATTTCACCTATAGAGACAATTCCCTCTTACAAGGTTAGAAAGGAGACTCACCTCGCTCCGAAGTTCCATAACCGGCATTCCACGCCCTTCCGAAGACTCGAATCGATACACCATGCTCCAAAACTAGCCAATAATTATGCAAATACATTAATATATGTTCAATTACACATTACAATCAAATTTATAACAATTCCTAGCCCCGCTCGAAAGGTTGACAAAATAGCCCTCGGGCCCACGTGCCCGTATTCCAAATTTTTTCGAAAATAAAGTTTACCCATAAACTTACAAACTCAAATATATGATTTTCTCTTAATTTTATGTCCAAAATCGTAGTCAAAATTCAAGAATACCAAATTTCTAGGTCTTCCTCAAAAACCCCAAATTTCCACTAATTTCCAGGTTAAAATCCATACATAATCAATGTATTTAACTCCTATTAAGTGGGGATAACTTACCTTGACATTGAATGGTGAAACCCCCTCTTGAAATCCTCCAAGAATCGCCCAAGCCAAGAGAAAAATGAAAGAAATGGGCCAAATTCCGTCTTAAATCAAGTCACTGCCCAGCACTTCCCTTCTTCGTGAATGCGGAAATGCTCTCACGTTCGCGAAGCACCACCTGCTTCAGCCCCAAAATTTCTTCATCGCGTTCGCGACCCGACGCTCGCGTTTGCGAAGGCCAGCTCCCTAAACCCTATGCGTTCACGTTCCAGGCCTCGTGTTCGCATAGGCTAACGGCCTCAGGCCCCGCTCCCATCTTTCCTTCTACGCGTTCGCGATCTCCCATACGTGTTCGCGTAGTCAGCTCAGCCCACCCCTTCACGTTCGCGATTTCCACTTCGCGTTCACGAAGGCCAAATCCAGAAGCCTACCACTTTCCTCTTCGCGAACGCGGGACTCCATTCGCGTTCGCAAAGAAGGAAACCAGATACCAGCAATCAACAACAGATTTTTATCCAAATTTGATCCGAAACACACCCGAGGTCCCCGGGACCCCGTCCAATCACACAAACCAGTCCCATAACTCAACACAGACTTGCTCGAGGCCTCAAATCACATTAACCAACATCAAAATCATGAATCGTACTCCAATCCAAACTTATGAACTTTGAAATTTCAAACTTCTACATTTGATGTCGAAACTCGTCAAATCACATTTGATTGACCTCAAATTTTGCACACAAATCATATTCGTCATTACGGACCTACTCCAACTTCCGGAATTAAAATCCAACCCCGATATCAAAAAGTCAACTCTCGGTCAAACTTCCCAAAAACTTTCAAATTTCTATCTTTAGCCAAATTACTCCAAAATGATCTACAGACCTCCGAATTCACTTCCGATCGCGCTCTCAATACCAGAATCACCATACAAAGCCATTCCAAGACTCAGAATCCCAAACGGACATCGATAACACTGAAATGCACTTCAACCCAAACTTATGAAATTTCTTCCAAAATGCTAACTTCTGTAATAGGCACCGAAACATTCATGGGCCTTCCAAAACCCAGTCCAGACATACGCCCAAGTCCGAAATCATCATACGTACCTGTTGGAACCTTCGAATCCCGATTCCGAGGTCGTTTACTCAAAAATCCAACCTTAGTCAATTATTTCAACTTAAAGTGTCCGAAATGAGAATTCTCTTTCCAAAGCAACTCCAAACTTTCCAGAATTCAATTCTGATCGTGTGCACAAGTCATAATACCTGAAGTGAAGCTGCTCATGGCCTCAAACTGCTGAACGATATGCTAGAGCTCAAAACAACTAGTCGGGTTGTTACATTCTCTCGCACTTAAACATATGTTCGTCCTCGAACGTGCTGAGAACTACACTGAAGTAGTCTAAAATCACTATTTAACACCTCGTGCACCTACCCATGCTACCACAACTCAGTGGAGCACATTAGCTCAATAAATTCTGGAGATATTCCCTTTTATTCAAGCAAATAAGCCTTAGATCCAAATTCCAACATACGGAATTTTATGCCAGGCCTGTTTCCAACAAACGCTCACCGTATCAATAACTACACGCAGCACCAAAACATAACTGCATACCTTAGTCAAATTCGCACTTTGCACCACTTTACTCACAGGACCACAATAACATTCTCTGATCAAATTAGTCGAAATTCCACGAATCTGATGCTCCCAATGCACCTCATGATATATATAAGTTTTTCTTTAACTCTTACAATACCGCCACGATGAAAGAGATGTGTATAAATTCATAACCAACTGCTGAATCAATAAATCATTGGGTTTATACTCCTGACAAGAACCATCACCTCATTCTGAACCAAATAGTGGTCTTAGCTCCTTAATATACTTCATATAATCAGATTGCACTGATCCTAAATCCAATGATCTCATCTCACCCAGTACGAACTGCTCAGGCAATAAGCCATCTGGGACATGATCAAAAGTCTCATATGAAGCTATAATGTGCCAATAAACTACCAATTCGAACGTAATATAAAGGAAAATGAACTCTGAAAAGGAAATCCAATTACCCCGCTCGCGAATCATACATGTGATGCGGTCAACATAACTAAACAAACACCCCGCTCGCGAATCATACGTGCGACGCAGGCGCAAAACTAATATGAGTTTTTCTCAGAAAGATAGGAAACAAAACACATAAAAACAGATATCGGAATCTGTACTCAACATCACACTGTTGCGGCGCACAACCTGATCCAAACAACATACCCATAGCGGCGTGCCACCCGATCCACACATAAAATTCACAAAGGAGTTACACATAGAGCTAGATTGCTCATTACAACAAAATACTGAATATCAGTCACAAACACACTAAGTACATAATACCATCCCTGGGGAGACATATAGAGCCATAGGCTACAAAACTCAAGCACAACTGAGGTGCGATATACGATCTGAATCTCGAGAGCCATCTTGCTCATATAACATCATCTCTACGTGGAACCTCAACATATAAGAAATTCACCAAGTCGTCTTGCAAATCATACGGCGCAATATATCATTGCATCAAATAGCTGACGATGAAATAGTACCTCGACTACTCTTCCATAAGGAGCGCATTGCTGAAATGAACACATTTGGCCTGATATAGAGCCCATATTCACATTTAGTCCATCCACAGACCTCAAGCTGATTCTGATCACACTGAACTAGTCTAATAACCTTTCAAAGGTCCATAATAACTCCCATTTTTCTCATAACACCAAGAACTACCATCATGACTAGAGTAATCCTCCAAAGTCCACAACCCAATAAATCGAGTGCCATCCAAGCATCAATTCTCAATTCAACGACATCACTACAATCTTCATACTTGGTTTAACTGATTAATCAATCAAGTAAGTACATGTCACACTTATACAACCTTCCCGGGGGGCACGCTCCCACAACCTTCCGTAATAGATAATAGGTATGTACATCCAAACCACCGGTCGTACTAACGCTGAAAAGCAATCAAGAATCCTTAACCAGGATGCAAAGCCTTTTTCACAAAGCACCAATCTCATGTGACGCTGAGGACAATACCAACTTACTTTAAACATCGAAACTCTCTTCCTGCTCATCCGAGCCCGTGACATCCTTGTCAACACCGAACTGCAACCTTGATCCTTACTTCAATTTGCATACGACTTATTGCACCCATCATGCCAATATGCGATAGAACACGATTTTCATCATAACTCTGGAACCACTAATAGGTTAACGCTTCATCATATAAAAGCTTTTCACCTAACTCACTTCAGGAGAACTAGAGTAACACACAAGTGAATTCTCATAACCGTAGAATATGCAAGTCTCTAAGTAGTGGTCTAAGCCACCATAGCCCTTCCGGGATCCGCCTCCACATAACAGGCCATAATAGTAGAATGCTTCTGAATAACATCAATTATGGCAGCCGACAAGCCTCACACGTTCCGTCATAATCACTTGCATAAGTTGATCACGCTGAAGGTCACTACCACCAATATGCCAATTCAACTATGGATAACCAATCTATCTTCTTCAAATTTATCCTTGATTGCCTTAGAAATAATAACAACTCCATTCAACGCATAACACACTCCATCCGCACTCATCCCGAGTGACCTTGAATCACGAGACCATGTTGTCTCAAATCCTATGAACTATTTCATACCCCCTAAATGCTACACTGCAAGTCAAAACATCATAGGACATTTTGTTCCTCTTCTCATAAGTTGCTACAAAGCTTGCTTCTTAACCGTACCTATAAGCTCGAAATTATTAGGCACCACACTTTACCCCTTTGAATCCACTAGGGTCGTTGTTGAGAGTCATCCGCTCTGGCTTGGCCCCGAATATAATCAACTCTATGAATCTTCTAGCACATGAATACCCTCTCAATGAATCACCCAGCAGAATCACTTCCCTTGAAACCCGCACCTACACAAGGCATAAATCCTGAATCCTTCCCCAAGTCTAAACGTGAGCCAATAAGGCCAACCATAGCACACCTTTACCAATTCTTTTTTCTCAAATTACCACTTATGTTCTTTTTCCATAGCTAAAATAACCTATCAATATGCTAATAACCAGAAACCTCGCAAGTAGTTAACCATGCAACCCAATCATAGGCGGTGGGACTCTCCCACTTAGCTCGAAGCCACTATTACACAACTCTGGAATTCACCAGGATTCTTTATTCGTATTGACATGACCTTGCGCAATCAAACCAACAGATTCCTTGAAATCTTTCCGTTAATATTTCATGAACGCTCTGAATCTCTAGCAATATTCACATATTCGACCTCTTACCGGATAGCCAGTAAAATCCTTCGCAGGAACTTCGCCAACCACGCGACCGTTGACCTGCTCACAAGAAATAACCCACCTGAGCCCATGCTCATTCACCAACTGCACAAGTCCATTCACTCCTTGTGGACATCAACCGAATGTGCGACAATATCTTCCGATTCAAAATTGTGTTGTATCCTTCTCCATATCGAACAACTCCTTCCTGTCATATCCAATCTCCCGCCGCATAACAGCTAATACTTCAAATTAAATCCGTAGACCCAATCATCGACCGCTAAGATCCCCAAATCATTCAAAACTTTCCTTAAGCTGTGTTGTCATCCTATCACAAAACCTATATGCAACTCCGCCGCTTTCCCACTTTGGCGGAACTCACTCTTTTAATCAACTTCTCGACCTTCGTTTCTTATACCTGGCCTTCTAGAAATTTTAACCACCACCTGACACTCCCTACATGTCCTTCCTCATCCTTTGCTGCTCAGTTGTTGCATTAAATAAAATCTATCTTCTAGCACTTGAACCCACAAATCGCTACTAACTTTAAACCTTTCCGAAGATCATCTTTTTCGGGCCGTCAACATTAGAAACACCGACTCAATCCTGAACCACTGTACCCTACGATCTCTAATAGTCGTTTCTCCAATATTATTTCACAATGTCTTGCCCCAAATGCGAATTGTAGAAGACCATAACATCGGCGAGCTTAACACATTCAATCGAGGACGACGCACTACATCGCATATGAAAATTCCACCACGCTCAAAAATACCAAGTCTCGTTTCTCCATCACCCCAAATCTAGACATTCATATGCCAATTGTTTTTCCTCCGCCAGAAAAGAAATATCAGATCTCTGAATCGTACACTGAGTATACTTTCGTTCAAATTATTCACCACCCCAACAAATAGGAAAGTATCCTACCATCAAGTCAGTACTGTGAGATAACTAATCATGAGCAACCATAGCGATCTGTGCATAGTCTCAAAGCTCTCAAGAATACTGTTACTGAGCTGAAATGAAAAGATATCCTCCCGCAAGGCAACCATAATAGCCCAATAAACAATACCAGGAGAAATACAATCCTTCAATTCTCGATATATAACCAGCAGTTCGCGTCACGTAAGATTGAGTAGGAAGGAAACAAGGGCATAAGCCTCAAGGAATCAAATCGCACGATGAGGAATCAAGAAGGGAAGTACTCCTAACAGCCATGTAGCCTCCCGAAGATAAGTACAGACATCTTCGTACCGATCCGTGAGACCCTAATAGACTTGCTCATGACTCGTGAGACCTAAGGGAACCTAGTGCTCTAATGGCGCCGGACACCACTAGCAGGCAAGCCAACAACAATTTACTAGAAATTTCTCATTATATTTATTTTGAAATTATTTTCCTTTAAACAAATGAATAATAAATAATAAACTCCAGTAAATAAATGAGGGTGTCTTTACAAAATTTAACTACTGAAAAATTCCGTGATCATCCCAGAACGGTGTCACAAGTGCATAAGCATCTACCAGTGAATGAAATAAAATACTGTGACTGTCCGGAATAAAAGTGGACAGAAATAAAAATACAATAAAATACTCTGAAGGAGACTCTGTTGGCTACGGACGTCTCGATAAATGCAACTCACCCAAGTCTTTGTATCAACCATGCCGCTATGCCATTAAGCCACTAGCCACATATGAACCTGTGCAACAAAAATGCATAGCAAGTGTAGTATGAGTACGAAAATAATGTGTACCCAATGAGTATCCCGTCTAATCTCGAAGAAGCAGAGACGAGAGGTCGACTTCGACACTTACTAGTGGTCCAATCATAATATAATATTAATGAGAATAATCATGGATTTATTAAGAACGACAGTAATTTCCAAATAATTCACTAACAGGTAAAAGTTCATTTTTATATTAAAAGTCTCCGGATTCATAATCTATTAATTTTCAATTACCTCAAGGCTTGAAGGGCAAATATCAATATCAATAAATTTCAAGGCAAGCAATACAAACATGCGCAAATCATGCCGAGGACGTACGGCCCGATCTAACAATATTTAAACTGTGCACTGCTAGAGGGTCGAATGACACGAACCATATATGCATCTATTTAATCTACCGAGGCGTTCGGCCCGTTCCGAAATTAAACACACATAGACAGTCAACCAAGGAGTCAACATGGAACAATTATCCAAAGAAAGCCAATTCTCTTTTAACAATTTAAGAAAATGAAGTTTAATCTTTTTAGAAATTTATTTACTAATTCGACGTAATTTAAGCATTTCAAACTGTCAATAAGATTACAAATATTCCAATTATAGCATGATTTTAGGTCCTAGACTACCTGAACTTAAACATAATAGTAGCTACGCACGGACTCTTGTTACCTCGTGCGTACATAGCCCCCACAGCTGGAGCACATAACCAATTATTTCACCTATGGGGACAATTCCCTCTTACAAGGTTAGAAAGGAGACTCACCTCACTCCGAAGTTCCATAACCGGCATTCCACGCCCTTCCAAAGACTCGAATTGATGCACCATGCTCCAAAACTAGCCAATAATTATGCAAATCCATTAATATATGTTCAATTACTCATTACAATCCTATTTATAACAATTCCTACCCCCGATCGAAAGTTTGACAAAATAGCCCTCAGGCCCACATGCCCGGATTCCGAATTTTTTTGAAGATAAAGTTTACCCATGAACTTACGAACTCAAATATATAATTTTCTCTTAATTTCATATCCAAAATCGTGGTCAAAATTCAAGAATACCAAATTTCTAGGTCTTCCTCAAAACCTCAAATTTCCACTAGTTTCCATATTAAAATCCATATAATCAATGTATTTAACTCCTATTAAGTGGGGATAACTTAACTTGCCATTGAATGATGAAAACCCCTCTTGAAATCCTCCAAGAATCGCCCAAGCCAAGAGAAAAATGAAAGAAATGGGCAAAATTCCCGTCTTAAAACAAGTCACTGCCCAGCACTGCCCTTCTTCGCGAACGCAGAAATGCCCTCGCATTCGCAAAGCACAACCAGCTTTAGCCCCAAAATTTCTTCATCGCGTTCGTGACCTGACGCTCGCGTTCATGAAGTCCAGCTCTCCGAACCCTACGTGTTCACGTTCGCGTAGGCCAACGGCCTCAGGCCCCGCTCCCCTCTTTCCTTCTACGCGTTTATGATCTCCCTTACGCATTCGCGTAGTCAGCTCAACCTACCCCTTCGCGTTCGCGATTTCCATTTCGCATTCACGAAGGCCAAATCCAGCAGCCTCCCACTTTCCTCTTCGTGAAGGCGGGACTCCCTTTGCGTTCGCGTAGAAGGAAACTAGATACACCAGAAAACCAACAACTCTAAAACATGCAGAAATGGCCCGTAGCCCATCCGAAACACACCCGAGGCCCCCGAGACTCCGTCCAATCATACCAACCAATCCCAAAACATAATACAAACTCTCTTGAAGCCTCAAATCACGTCAAACAACACCAAAGCCACAAATCGCACATCGCTTCAAGCCTAATGAACTTCTAACTTTAAAATCTAATGCTGAAACATATCAAACCAGTTCCGAATGAGCTCAAATTTTTCACACAAGTCGTATTCGACATTACAGACCTACTCCAACTTCCGAAAACAAAATTTGACCTTGATATCAAAAAGTCAACTCTCGGTCAAACTTCCCAAAAACCTTCAATTTTTATCTTTAGGCAAATGACTCCAAAATGACCTACAGACCTCCGAATTTAGTTCCGATCGTGCTCCCAATACCAGAATCACCATACGAAGCTATTCCCAGACTCGGAATCCAAACGGACATTGATAACACTGAAATGCACTTCAACCCAAACTTATGAAATTTCTTACAAAATGCTAACTTCCACAATAGGCACCGAAACATTTCCGGGCATTCAAAAACCCAGTCCGGACATACGCCCAAGTCCGAAATCGTCATACGAACCTACTGGAACCTTTGAATCCCAATTCCGAGGCCGTTTACTCAAAAATCCAACCTTAGTCAATTCTTTCTACTTAAAACGTCCGAAATGAGAATTCTCTTTCCAAAGCAACTCTGAACTTCCCAAAATTCAATTCCAATCATGCGCACAAGTCATAATACCTGAAGTGAAGCTGCTCATAGCCTCAAACTGCTGAACGACGCGCTAGAGCTCAAAACAACTGGTCAGGTCGTTACAATAATAAGGATTGGGAGATGGATATAAAGAATTAGGACAACCATCCCAATGGACACCTTGACCACCACACATGTTACAAATAATTCACTCATAGGATTGAGATTGTGCGCATAATCCGCTTTCGGGAACATTCTGATAATTTTTCCACCAGTGCAGTCCTCCACAATATGGACAAAGATCATCAAAGTAAGAATAATCATTATTCAAACAATCTTTATTCCAAGATGTCATGTCAAAATAAGAAAAGAAAATACTAACTAAATAAAAAAAATTAAAACTTGAACAAAAATTAACTAAGAGCTAAACTTAGATAAACAATCAATAACTAAGTCCTTAGCAACGACGCCAAAAACTTGTTGGTTCCTCAACTACACGCAAGTATACATGGTCATTAAATAATAAAGTGACTCAATTTAATGTCCAAGATAATTAACCTTTAAATAAGCAAACTAAAATTAATTTAATTTCCAAGATGATCAAAAGTTTAACTTTTCTATTACAACTATTAATGCTAAATTTAAACACGTAACCACGGGAGATATAGATTCCAGGGTTGTGGTCGGTTCATGAATCCTATTGAGATCATAATTACACCTGTTAATTCGAATTATCTATGATTGCTAGTTACTGGATCGTTTATATAAATAGCATGTTCCCACAATACTATCCGTCTATCTATAATATATTAATTCTATATTCATATGGTCTTGAATCTATCATAAACGAATACAAAACGGTATTCAACTAAGCAAGACTGTTAGATATATTCCTATCCTAACTAGGGGTGTGCATTCGAATCGGTTTATCGATAAATTGAATCGATTATTTGTTATCGGTTTATCAATATCGGTTTATCAATTAATCGATTTTGATTTTGATTTCGAAATTTTCCTTATTGAGTTATAGATTTCGATTTTGATTTTTTCCTCTTCGGTTATCGGTTTATCGATAAACTGATAAGATATACTAAAAAAATTAATTTTTTTTACCCTTATTCTATAATACCCTTTCCTTTACCCTAAGTCCCTAACCCTATTATTTCATCTACCACATTTAAGGAATGATCATATTTAAAGCTCAAGGAAATGAAGTTCAAATTAATGGAAAATAGAATTAGCCGTGATGATGTATTTTTATTTTTTTATACCGTTGGAGTGTTGGCGGCATACATTTGATCCCTTACTTTAGTTTCATTGCATGTGCTTGTTGACACAATTTTTATGTTATAAACGTTGTTCGTCTTATTTTAGCTTCTTTTTGTCCATATTAGTTAGGCGTGTTTATAGCAATATACTTTCCGTGGAATCCCACAAATTTTGTTATTGGTGTAATCCATAATCGAATCGATAAGCCCCAAAAATCAATAAATCGAAATCGAAAAAATCGAAACCTTATTGAAACGATAAGGATAAACATATGTACAAATCGATAATCGATAAGTAATTATGGTCAAAATTGAATCGATAAATTAAATGCACACCCCTAATCCTAACCGCGAACTCTTTCCCCAAGCCACAGGTTCAGAAACAAGCTCTCTCTAATTTTACTCTAATCTAAACATAGCTTTCACTAGCGTAACATAGATAGTAAATAGAACTCAACTGCTGGGCAAACAATTAAGCAATTATGCACAAAATTAGAGAAACAACTAAAGATGATAACTCGAATTAACGGTAATATAATTAATAAACTTCAATATTCATAGCAACCACAACCCTAGAATGCGAAGTTTAGCTCCACATAGACATGGTAGCAAAACAACAAATCATCAAAAAAAGTAAAGGTTACTAAGTTTGATGGAAGAAAGATGGAATCTGATGAATTTCGGCCTCGACGACGGCTGCGTGCTCTCCCTAGGTCTAAAGGATGTCAAAAGTCCTCAAATAACGTTTTACATGTATTTATACCAAGTAGGGTTGGGCCAAGACGAAATCTCCTTTTCCTAGCCGAAATAGGAAAACTTGCAAACTTATTGCTTTTTATGCGTCGCACTTTGCGTCGCTCCGTGCATCACACTAGTGCTTTTTCCTGTCAGACCAAGACAACTCAGTTTCTAAACTTTGGAAATTTCTAACATAAAATTACACTAATGCCTCGCACTGTGCGTCGCATAGTGCCTCGCACTAGTGCATTTCTTCAGAAGTTGCTTTTTCCTTGAATTTTGACGTCCAGAATTGATCCTCGACCCCCGAACACGATCACGGCTTAATCCTTTGGGCTTTTACTCAGACTTCAAAGCTCCAAATAGCTCGAATTCATTCCATAACATCTGCATAGCTTAGAATCACTTCTAAAAGGCATAAAACATGCAATTAGTGCAAAACACTAATGATTAAATCAAACTCAATTAAAGTGTAGCAAATTAGAGTATAATAAACGACTAAAATACGTAAGAGCTTGAATATATTTAAAATGACATTCAAAGAATTGAAAAAAATCTTACAACGCCAAAGTTATAAGCAAGAATGATTTAAGTTCAAATGCATTAGACAAAATTAAGATAGGAAGTAACTATAAATTTAATTGCTTACTATTTTCAACCATAATTACATTAAATATTTTTGAATAGTACATAGTATAAACTCTGAAAATATGGACGTAGTAGTTGATTAAAATTAACAACATATGATTGCAAAAAATTATTTTTCACTAAAAATAAATATATAATCTTGGGGCTTTAATTTTTTGGGGCCTAAAGCCAAGGCTTTGGTGGCTTTAGGGTTAAGCCGCCCCTCAATTCCAGTCAAATTCAAGAAATCTAGACAAACCTACATGGCTACATACATTCCCCTCTCTCCTCCTCCTAAAAGAAAACGAAAATAGCAATAAAGGAGAAAAATAAAAGCAACACGTTGGTGGAATGAATATAGTCCACAAATTTGGACTTACAACAGTTAGTAAGTTGCAACTTTCCACGTACATTGAATTCCTGGTAATTTTCCAGTTCACATTAGCTTCGTTATATTGAAAAACAAAAAGAAGAAGTTCCAAAAGAATATTTTAATACCATTGGGGTTGGTGGCTTCTTAGATAGTTTGACTGACTAATATTAATCTATGCTTCTAGAGATTTTCTTTCTTTAATTTCCTTAATCGATAATGGTGTTTTATCAGTTTCAACTTTCTCTCATAGGGCGGCTCCTTCCGATTTTCTAGAAATGGTAATTTTATAAAGAATTTAGATCTGAGGTAACTTCAAACAATGGAACCAAGACAGAGAACAAGAAGTGAGCAGACAGTCAATAACAAGATAATTTGAAAAAGATTATATATCTTATAAGACTTTAAACGTTTAACATAAAAAAATTAATTTACTTTCGTATCAAGACAAACGTCTAAATGGTGAGTCTAGATTAATTTTTGAGCTCCAGATTTATGTTTTCTCAGTTAGAGTTACTTTGGTTTTAGACTTCTTCAAATTATAAAGATTACTTTGGAACAGTATTAAACACTTTTGCCTCCTATATATATATATATATATATTCATATTTGGTTGATGCATGTACCATTCTTTTCAATGCAGCCTATATTTCTTGAATTTTCATTATTACTTCCTTCGGTCTGGGCAATTTATCTTGGGTACACACATTAAGAAAATATTAAATTCTAGATAAAAATAATTACTGTGACTAAACTATCCTTAATTAAATATTACAGCATAATTAATGTGAGGAGTAAAGATTTTTTAGGAATACGTATATAAAGCTAATTTTAAAAAAATAAATTAAATCTATTTTTAGTTATATAAATAGATACTTATTTTGAACAATATAAAAATACTAATTGAGTAGATTCGAGTACCATTCTTTTTCGACCGTCACATTCTAGTTCTAGAATTAAAAGTCTTTCGAGCACACGTGCTTTGACTGGGAAAAAGTTAAAAGGACTATAGATGGTTGGTCACTTTTGATCAGCAAAGATGTCATAAATTTTGTACTCATGCATGCTCCCGTCATACAGGTGAATAATATACACCAGCGCACCAGAATTATACTCAAAAGGAGATTAGATCAACATAATTCTTTACGATTAGAATAGAATGAATAATATCTGAAAAAAGTTTATATTTTATTTTCATATCTTTTCTGAGCAAATATAAAAATCTTTTGGGAAATTTGATATAAAATCAAAAAAGAATATAATGGGCCATAAAACCAATTAACCCTAAAAAGTCATCACTGTACATGTGTATATATACATGCAACAAACATGCCAATTGTTTGAAGAATCTATATATAATAATAGTTCTGATCACCTCTTAAGCTTTGAAGATAGGAGCCATATTCAACCTTTGAGTGACTACACGGAGGTCGTGTACGTAAATTATACTTTCACGCTTTATATTTCAAAATAATATACTGTAATTTTTGGTAGTAAATATCGATTATCGTAAAAGAGGAAAAGAAAACTGTTCTATTAAATAATTTGATAATCACTACTTGGAAATTGTATCAACGCATATATAACGTTAAAGAGTAATTTAAGAAAAGATCAGGATTGAAAAGGTAAAGACAAAAAAAAAGGAATAACTTTAGGGTAGCTCCCGCTATCAGCGTGATACTTTGAAAGTTCCACCTTTCTCTATCGTAAAGAGATTATACTAAAAGAATGAAATGGTACTAATTTCAATTTTAAACTAATAATGACATTATTACGTGTCATTTATGACATTAAAAAAATACAATAGATAAAATATAGTGAACCTAGATAGACACCATAGCCGCCACACTAGTCCAAAGTCTTTAATGGTAAATTCGCCTTCAAAATCACATACACCACAGTTCCATTCCTTACAACTTCCTCTCTTAAAGTTCATTTACTTTGATGGAGAATTATCAACATATTCTTCCAAATTACTCTTCTTCATCGTCTGATCAGTTGTCAGTAATGAATATGATGAACAACAATTCTCAAGCAAAAACAACTGAATTAACCCAAGACAATAAGAAATCGAGCGGGTTTTTGGGGCTAATGGCAAGCATGGAAGCTCCTAGCTCCAGTGTTGTTACTGATCACCCAAATAGCATTCCGTATAACCCTAATGATCAGAACGAGGTGAGATCGGGTAAGAAGAATAAAGTTGAGAAGAAGATTAAAAAACCGAGATATGCTTTTCAAACAAGGAGTCAAGTGGATATTTTGGATGATGGTTATAGATGGAGGAAATACGGACAGAAGGCTGTCAAGAACAACAGATTCCCAAGGTCAGTTTTTATCTACTAGTAATTTTTTCTTACTTACTCTTTGCTGCTAACAACAACCACAACAACAACAATCCAGTAAAATTCTACTAGTGGGATCTGGGGAGAGTAGTGTGCACACAGACCTTTTTCCTACCCCAAGAAGTAAAGATGTTGTTTTCGAAAGACCCTCGGCTCACGAAAACAAAAAGACTAATGGAGACAATATTAGTATCACCGCATAACTCTACTAGTGTAATTTATTTGCTCAATTACAAGCTTCTTCGAATGTTGAAAATCATTCAATACATAGCAACTTTCTGAAGTGAAGTTTATCTTTTAATTCTTTTTTCAAACGATAACTTTGTTAAAAATACTACGGGATCATGTTACATAATGGAACTCTTCTATGTGTTTTAGTTCTGTTAAGGTCTAATACATAGTAATACTAAAACGACAAAAGAAGGTGGGGATCAAAACGTAACAAAGTATTTTCAACTAGGATGGGAAATGTATCTTTTTGTTAAGCATTTAGGTGTATTTCTCAAGTCAATTTCTGTATACCTTAAAAATTTCACAGCAACCTCGTCAAGATTAATCAAAATTAGTTTTCGGATATAAAAAAAAAAAAAAAAAAAAAAAAAAAAACAAATAGACCTTTACATTAAGGTTTAGAAGTTCTCTTTGTTTGCTGATTGGTTTCTACTTTTTAACAATAGCTATTGCAACACTATAATTTTGGAGCTTCACATTTATTTTACGTTAAATAGTGGAGTAATTTTAAACAAAACGTGCAAGGTAACTCAATTAACCCTTTGATCACAAATAAGAGTACTCCTTGTAATAAATTGGACTCTCTCACTTAACAATGATATATACAGCTGGGAATAAATTCATATTTTTTAACTATATACGAAACTGATCGATCTAACTAGCTAGGTCGATCATAAATAAAGCATAAAGTTCACTATTTTAAATCGATAATTTGCTATTATTTCCCCAGGAGTACAACTTTCAAGTACCTAAGGACTTAGATATGGGAAAAGTTAGGTAGAACTAAATCCAGATTCTGCTAAGTGTCAAGATGGCAGCTTCTTTCAAGCAGTCGAAAGAATACGAACTCGTTACAGCCGTCAAAGAGAGTGAGAGATAAACCATTTGAGTGAATGGAAATTCATTATTTAAATATTTATTTCCTTCTTTTCTACTTATTTATCCCTTGTTTGCTCTCTCTATATATATATATTGAACGGCCTTCAGAAAGAACGTAAAATATTTTTTTTTTTTTTTTACATCTAAGTATGTTGGTCAAATATCAAGAAATTTAACTACGGAAAACTAATACTAAAAGAGAAACCATTTTGAGAGAAAATACTAGCCTAATATCAATTTATTCGAAACAAAAACAAAAACAAAAACCATTTTGTCATAGTGAGGATATCAGTTTCATTACAGTTACTCCCAAACTTAGGTTATCGGAGATTACTTTCAATTCGAAGAGAATGTACGGAATCCTTCTTCTTTAAATGTTCTCTAATTATTGCTTCTTTTGCTCATCAGAAGCTACTACCGATGCACGCATCAAGGATGTAACGTGAAGAAACAAGTACAAAGGCTGTCAAAGGATGAAGGAGTAGTAGTAACTACTTATGAAGGCATGCATTCACATCCCATTGAGAAGTCCACAGATAACTTTGAGCACATTTTGACTCAGATGCAAATCTATGCTTCCTTTTGAAACGTCCATCACTTCAATGCCTAAGGCATGACACTCAATTAGTCACTTGTAAAATAGTACTACAGTATATTGTGTACATGCGTTTTGAACCTAGATGCTATATTTTGAAATAAAACGCAACTTCATTAGGGAATTTAATTTGATCATTGTACAACTAAAAGTAATGTTGCTATTTTTTTGTTTTTATCACTTTGTTTTTGCCGGAGCCATGCTCTTCATTTTAACTCTTTTCTTTTAGAATTAACAAATAATTTCATGTTGGAGAAAGATACGTGCCAGTGTTGATGTGTTTTTCCTCATTAGTTATGTCTTAATTTTTTTTTACTCAATTTTATATTTACGACTAGTGAATTTGTCGGCGATGCACGATTATGAATGCAAAGAAAAAAAGAAAACTGAAAAGGATCAAATATTTTTTTCTACTTTCAACTATTATTTAAACCTGCCATCCATTTCACTATCTAGTGGACTGGGCCCCTATCGTTACAATATGATTCAAAAATACCCCTAATTTAAACAGAATAACACGTGGCACCTCGGGACTAAAGTGACCTATCCTAAATTTTATTTTCCTGAATCCATACTAGGATGAGTCAATTGGGTAAAATGGGTGATAGGTAAAAAATCAGGGGCGGGAGTCACTCTAATCTGGAGGTGCCATATGGCATTTTGTCCAAATTAAGGGTTGTCACGATCCAAAACTTAACCTATTGTGATGGCGCCTAACATGGTACTAGGCAAGCCGACAGCTCAGACATTACCAACACTTTCAAATTAAAATTATATTAAAACAGGTTTAAATAATTAAAACTCTCATAAACTAGATAAAAGATCATATCTTAATATGGAAGTTACCAAAAATCTGGGTGTCACTAAGTACATAAATCTATATAACACAAGTCTAAAATACTGTCTAAGAAAACTGAAACTGAATAAATAAAGCTGAAGGATAGGGGAGGAGAGTCAAGGTCTGCAGCCACCAACGCAACTACCTCAAAATCTCCGAATGACTGAGCTACTTTGATAGTCATCACCCATCGTGTCCGGAAATACCTGGATCCGCATACAAAGTGCAGGGTATAGCGTGAGTACAACCAACTCAGTAAGTAACAAGTCTAACTATTGGGCTGAAAGTAATCACGAGCTTTGCAGATACAGGTCAATACAGGATTATAGTACAGAAATGTAGGCATGCTTTCAAGTTTAACAGTTAAAACACAAACAGGTAAATCACGTCAAGTTCAATTGAAACAAGATATGGCGCACCTCGGTATCTACACGACATATATATATATATATATATATATATATATATATATATATATATATATATATATATATATATATATATATATATATATATATATGCTAACTGAAGTACAAAATAGTTATGAAATCATATGCATACTCTTAGAGTATCAGTCACTCAGTCCTTCCATTCACTCCATCCTCAAGTCACTTCATCCTCACAGCCACTCAATCCTCCCGATCGCTCCATATTCGCACTCGCACTCGCAGTCAGTAGATACATGCACTCATGGTGGATGTGCAGACTCGGAGGGGCAATTCCAGCCCAATCACTATAATAAGCCAATCATGGCATGAATCAAATAAACATGCAGCGGCGTACAACCCAATCCCATAAATATCCTCACAATCAGGCCCTCGACCTCACTTAGTAAACAATTTCTTAAGGCTCTCGGGCTCACCAAAATCATGATAATAAGCCCAAACAATGATGATATAATGTATTAAAAAAGAACAACGGAGACTGAGATATAATATGCAAATAGTAGAAGTGACTGAGTACAAAATTGCCAATTAAGAAAATAATTCAACATGTAACACGACCTATGTGGGTCCCAACAATACCAACACGTAGCCTAAGCATGATTTCTAATATGACTGGTATCTCAATTTCTCTAACACATGATGAGAATACGGGTAATGATAAGATTAATAAACTATACGATTTCATGGAATTGACCAAGTCACAATTCTTACAGTGCACACCCACACGCCCGTCACCTAGCATATGCATTACCTCAATACAAATCACATAACACATAATTCGGGGTTTCATACTCTTAGAACCAAGTTTTGAAGTGTTACTTACCTCAAACTGTGCATATCTATACTCCAACAAGCCTTTGCCTCACGAAACGACTTCGGAATGCCTCGAATCTAGCCACAAACTATTCGATACAATCAACTCAAGCTATTCCACATAAAAATGCTAAGTTCTTAATCAAAAGTCAACTCAAAAGTCAACCCCCATGCCCATGTCTCGTAATCCAATAAAAGTCACAAAATTCGAACACCCATTCAGCCATGAGTCCAACCACACCAAAATTACTCAAATCCGATATAAAAATCTCACTCAAATCCCCAAAATTCGGGCTAAGGAGTTTTCCCCATTTTCTCCGAAAATTTCAACACAAATCACTAATTAAATCATGAAATCAAAGATATAATCATGAAATTTAACCAAAACTAAGTAAGAGTCACTTACCCCAATCACTCCCTTGAAAATCTCTCCAAGTATCGCCTCCAACCGAGCTCCCAAAATAAAATTTGTGAAATAGACTCAAAACCCAATTTTTGAAATATTTAGGTCTGCTCAGATATTCTTAATCGCGATCGCAGAAATTGCTTCACGATCGCGAATCACAAAATATACTGCCGACAAGTTAACCCTATGCGAACGTGAAAAATAGCATGCGAACGCGATGCACTGATTCATCAAACCTACGTGTTCGCATCCCTCTTCACGCAATCGCGAAGAGCATATGTGTGACCTCAGCTGCTGCCTCATATACTCTACGCGAATGCGACTCCTCTCATGCGTTCGTGATTCACTGGAGTCCAAACCTACGCGAATGCGTACCTTATCTCGTGAACGCGTAGAACAAAGACCTCTACTGCCCAATTAAGCCTATGCGATCGCGGACCTGTCTACGCGATCACATATAAGGAAACTAGATCAGTGCACCAGAAAATTTCAGGAAATCTCCAAGTCCAAAATTTAACCTGTTAACCATCCAAAATCCACCCTCCCCCCTCCTAGGACCTCAACCAAACACACCAACAAGTCTTAAAACACAATACAAATTTAGTCGAGCCTTCAAATCACATCAATTAACGCTAAAATCACGAATCACGCATCGATTCAAGCCTAATAAACTTTTGAACTTCTAACTTCTACATTCGATGCTGAAAACCTATCAAATCATGTCCGATTGACCTCAAATTTTGCACACAAGTCACAAATGACACAACAGACCTACTTCAACTAACAGAACCCCAATCCGATCTAGGTAACCAATAAGTTAACTCTCGGTCATACTTCTAAATTTCCAACTTTTGCCATTCATGCATAATTCAACTACGGACCTCCAAATCACTATCCGGACACACTCCTAAGTCCAAAATCATCCAACGGAGCTAACGGAACCATCAAAACTCCATTCCAAAGCGATTTACACACAAGTCAACATCCGGTCAACCTTTTCAACATAAGCTTTCAACCTTAAAACTATGTGTTTTAACTCATTCCGAAACTTTTCCGGAACCGAACCAACTACCGTGTCAAGTCACATAACAACTATTAAGCATAAAATGAGCAGTAAATGGGAGAACATGACTACAAATCTCAAAACGACCAGCCGGATCATTACAGGGGTATCTTTGAATCAAACTTTAATGGTAAGCGCTCAAACAACCGGATAGTGAAACGGAGGGTAGGTTTAAATAATATTTTAAAGTGGAAGGATATATTTGGACCTCTTCTGAAAAGAAAAAGAGGAAAATATCGTTGCTTTACTATATTTTCTTGCATTATTATAAATCAATATCAATAGAAGTGATTAATTCTGCATGAACAGTATCCTAATTAAATAAAAAGTAAAACTAAACAACAACAACAACAACAACAATTAATAGTAACAAACTCAGTGTAATCCTCTCCATTAATGACTATATCTCACTGCTAACGTTTATCTTTCCGATGCATACGCGAATAGGTATCTCTATTAACCTCTTCGGGCCGCCCCTTATCAGAACCCTAGATCCCACAAATCCAATTACAACCACTGAGCAAGGAAAAATTACATCTAGTCTCACTAAAATACCACAAAATAACGACAATAGTAGTTTTCTGAAAAACCGTTACAATAGAGCTACTGGAACGGTTTTGGGACCGTTTCACCAGGCCGCGTGGCAATAGATCTACTGCAATAGACCTTGCAACGATTTGTGTAACCGTTGTTATATCACTATCTATTGTAGCAGTTTTTCCTTCCTTATAGTACAACAAATTTGGAGGGGGAAAGAGCTAACCTTATTTGTTTGCAGAAAATGGCGCACAAAGTCCCCAGGTTCGGCATGGTCCAAAACATCCCACCTTTGCTACATGACTGGTGGAAAAATTTCTTGCCTAGCGACAAGAATCATATGAGAAAAGTCCTTGGTAATTTCCCGTCCTTGCTAGACATCCAACTGAATAGAGCATTGATTGAGCCCACCACTATGTTTTGGGATGAGAAAAGGGTCGTCTTCCACTTTGGTGACATAGAAATTACTCTTCTCCTAGAAGAAATAGGAGGCTTCGCTAAGCTACCATGGGATATTCCAGGTTTATCAGTGTTACATAATCGCACCCCTCGCAATTTTCTAAAAATGATAAGATGCTTTGTTTGAAGAAGTCATACATCCCATTTGAAATCCTTTATGAGCATTATGGGCACAACTAGTCATACTGACTTTATCATGATGAACTTGCCATTACTTCCTTGGGTTGGACGCATCATCGAGTTTATGTGTTTATTTTTTGCTTCTTGGGGGGGTTGATATTTCAAATGAAAGGGGGAAGAATTCATACTTGCCTAGCTATGGTCGCCAGAACTTTGATGGAAGGCATCGAGGGACAGACTTATACCATTACCCCCATGATCTTAGCTGAAATGTACCACGCTCTAGACCAATGCAAGTAGGGATTTGGGAACTTCGAAGGTTGTAATCTATTACTGCAAGTTTGGTTATTGGAAAACTTTCAAAAGGGAGAATATCGCCAAGAGATTCTGTGTCAACCATTGAATGACTACATAGCCTACCATCACCCAAAGAAAATGACAATTATACCAGACAGGTTTGCACAACCTGTAAATGTTGTAATTTGGGTACGTTTCTTTAAAAATTTGACAGACGAACATGTACATTAGATGTTCGAATGGTTTCCTAGCAACGAGTTCATCATCAGGTCAAGATAGACTACCCATTTGGTAATGATCAGATTGAGAGGAATCTATCGTTATGTTCCTATAAGGTAATGAGACAAACTGGAAGAAATCAAGTTATACCTCGGGTTTCAAACATGGTCTAGTACAAAGCAGATTTTAAAGGGGACATTATTCCATTCAAGTTCGAGGCACATCATATATAGAATAAGAAGGTCATTGTGGAAAAGGAAACTATTGATCCAGACAGGTATCATGCTTGTCATGTGTACTTCTACCCATCATGGTTGGTAGATGACATAGCATGAGACGTCAAACGGGGAATCAATCTGAAAAACAGGATCATAGATGATGTTGCTGAAGCACAGGTCAAGTATAGGAGGTTACGAAAAATGTTCTTCAAGTCTGAAGCCAGGCATTTGGAACAACACAAAGTGGATATGGAAGGTAGCAACAAATGGAGAGAAATTGCCACTAAGTCAATAGAGAGATTGGAATATTTGGAGCAAAGGTTGATGGAGCTTGAGGGGAAGATGAGGAAGAGGCTTTCAGATTGTTTGAACACAGATATCAATGAAGGAGGGAATCTAGAAAAGGCTTACCTATTGTTGGATATGCACGACCTAAGGAACCTGATTGATGGATTCAAGAGAGCCAAGCATAGGAAGGTTCTTATGGGACCAAGTAGATTAGGAAATGAAGTTCTTTACTGCTTTCCAGCTTAGTTTTAGATTTCGATTGTCATAAGGTAAATGCCATTAGTAACTTTCCGATTATTGTTGTTTTTGTAAGGATTTGATTTATTTCACATTAATGAAATGACACAATTATTGGCATCAATTTTCTCCAAGTCTATGTGTTGCTTAGGCCTTACTCGGGCACAACGAGGTCTCCGAAAGTAGGACGCAAGTTTATTACATAATTTTGCAAAGCATGTTTAATATTGCAAGCATTATTTCAATATCCTTTACTGACTTGGTTACCTTTTCTTTTTCTTTTTTTTGATTATTCCCATTCCCCAAGGTTAGTTAGTGCATACTGGCATCGTTCGCATATCACACTAGATCCAGAGGTCTTCCACCTCCTCTTCCACCAAGTGACCCTAAAGGCAGAAGCAAAGAGAAAAGAAAGATGGAAAATTTAAGTGGTATCAGAAAATATAATGTAGAAAACATTGAAACTTCGGATGGTAGAATTACTCAAGCGTAGTTGACAACTAGGGATTACGATGCATTTCACACTCCTTCTTACTTGAATTTTGATTAGAAATGTGTACAAAATAGTCCCAAAGGCTTACATGTTGTACTTGATTGCAAGGTTTGGTCAACAATGTGACAATCCGTCAAAATCAGCTCAAAAAGGAGTGAACCATGCATAAGTACCAAGAACAATTCCAAGCACAGTGTAACAGGACCAATGCGGCCGCACTCCATTCTGTGCGGTCCGCAAAGAGGAAATTCAGAGAGGTGCTATTTCGGGGACTCAAGCATTATGGCCGCAAAGCAATTTATGCAGACTGCAATGGACTCAATGCGGCCACACTCGATATTGTGCGGTCCGCAAAGACAGAGTTCAAAGAGTTGAAGATTTGGAGCTAATTGCCAATGCGGTCCGCGGTCCTTTTTGTGCGGACCGCAACAGAAGCCACGCGGTCGCGGTGCATTTTGTGCGGCCCGCAGTGGCCATGTTCAGAGAGCACGGATTAAAATCAAGAAGCCTTAATGCGGCATCACTCGATTTTGTGCGGTCCGCACTACCCCCGTAGGGGTATTTTTGTCCAGAAAATTTGGCTTAGTATAAATAGTTTCTTTTCCCATTTTTAGGTCATCAGTCGTATTTTAACATTGGGATGCACTCGTGGACAGTGTTTCTTACCCATTTTGAGTAATTTTACAATAGTTTTATCATTGAATCTTTAAGTTTTAGCTTGTAATTAAATACTATGGGTTTTTCTTCATCTATTTCTTTGTTTTCTATTATCATGAGTAGCTAGATCCATTAGCTAGGGTTGTGGCTCAACTCTAGTGTGAGTATTTGATGGGTCTTGTATTTTATGGCTTGAATATCTATAGGTGTTTGATATTTGGACTAATTTATGGTTTCAATGTTGAATTAGTGGTTGCAAACACTAATTTGTGCCTATTTGACTTGGGCTCTTTTTGAGAAAGAGAGCCTAAGTCTAGAAAATTAGTCCAACAAGGAATTGAGGCGTATTCAAGAGATTGATAGCCCAAATTAAAGGGTTAAACCTAGAGATAGTAATACCCGACTTGAACCTCAATTGCTTGCACAAATTATCATAACCTATTGGTCTTGAGAAAGTCAATTAGGGCAAAATCACTCAAACTACCGAGAGGTATAGAGTGAGTAGTATCGTGCAATGGTTATATCGTAATCCCCAACATGACAACCTAGCCTTAGACTCGAGAATCTGTCAAGTATCCACCTAGGAGAAAGTCACTTTCCTAGTGCCTTTTAACTTTTTAGACAACCTTCAAGTATCTTACTCTTAGCTTAACTTAGCTTAATTTAGCATCGTATTATTATAAATTTAGAAGTAATATCAAAACCAACTATGATTAGAAGTGCGATTAAGAGCAATTGCGCATTTCTAACTTAGATAGAAACCCAATTCCCATTTCTATCTCCCTGTGGAAATCGATCCCGACTTTCTCGGGTAAAGGCTGCTTCGACCCCTCTCTCTACTTTGTAGTAGTGCAGGGATGGCTCGAACACTTTTTGGCACCGTTGCCGGGGAGCTAACGGTTTTGGCTATCTATCTAAATAGTTTTGTGTATTGTTCTTCTTTCTTTCTGTGTTACTAATTTGTGTGTGTCACAACTTCAGGTACAAAATGGTAGCAAACTTAAATAATGCACCTCTTGGAGATCTTCCCCCGGGGAAGGAGGTAGATGACAATGTTGATGATGAGGTCCCTATTGTGCCTCAAGGACAAAGGAGAGGCTGCCAGGCCAATAATAATATTCCAGACCCTCCCCCGCCACCTCCAAGAGTGGCTCCTTGAGTGCTTCCCAACCAAGGATATGCAAGTGCAATTGTCCCACCCCAGATCCGGGCGGGTAATTTTCAAATTACTAATGTGATGCTGACATTGCTGGAGCAACACGGGTATTTCACGGGCGCTACCAATCAAAATGCTTAAAAACATCTCAAGGGTTTCGTGGATACCTGTTAGGGGAGAAAGCAAACTAATATGTCCGAGGATGCACTTCGGTTGAGACTCTTCCCTTTCTCACTTAGAGGGAAGGCATTGGATTAGCTTGAGCGACTTCCCAACCATTCCATCACTACTTGGGATGAGTTGACGGATAAGTTCATTGCAAAGGTTTTCTCACCATGGCACATGTAAACATTGGGAGATGAGATCTTAGCTTTCATGTAGGAGCCCACCGAACCTTTACATGAGATTTGGGAGCGATATAGAACAATGATAAAGGAATGTCCCAACAATGATATGACTGAGGCGATGATCCAATAGACTTTCTACCAGGGAATTAACACAACAAACCAGTGCATAGTGAACCAACTTGCTGGGGTAACTTCATGAAGCTGTCTTATGATGAGGCTTGTGACATTCTTGACGAGATGGCTGACATGTCCTCCGCTTGGCAAAGTAGAGCCAATGTGCAACAGGGTGACCCTACGGTCACTCACTTGCACAAAGAGCTACATGGCCATGGGCAGGCTATAGTAGAGCCGACAACTACAATGAACTAGTTAGCAAAGGCATAGTTGCAACAAGTTCAAAATCCATGCCAAGTAAATGCTATGGAGGGTGTCAACATGCTAGTGAACAAAAGAAGAAAAAGAGGTCAACGAAACCAAGGGAGTTTGGATCAATTTGACAATGATTGTGGTGGATTCCAAGATGATGGTTATGATGGGTAGAATTAAGAGGTGTAATACGTGAACAACTATCAAGGCCAAAGGGGAAATTCTTCTAACCAACAACAATGGAGACCCCAAGGCAATTGGGACGATCAACAACAACAAGACAATGGTAATTGGGGGAACAAAAACCAAAATTCCAATTGCGTCAATCAGGACAATAATCAGAACAATCAGGGTAATTGGAATGGCAACAACAACAACTGGGGTGGTAACAACAAGCAGGAAGGTTGGAACAATGGCAATCAAGGAAATCAGAGGCAAGGCTTTCAAAAGCCCCCAATGTACCAACAACCGAATAATCCACCCCCATTTACATCCCAAAGTCCTAGTTCTTCCAATAACAAAATAGGGAAAATTGAAATGATGTTTGAACAGATGATGAAAAAGAATGTGGATGATCAGTTGTCTTCCTACAATACTTCAATTAGAAACTTGGAGGTTCAATTAGGCCAAATCTCACAATCCTTGAATACTCGCCATAAGAGGGTACTACCAAGTGATACGGTAGTTAACCCGAAGAGTGGGAACAATCATGTGATGGCGGTGACTACGAGAAGTTGAAGAGGTGGTGATGTGAATGCCTCCAAGCAAAAAGCAGTTTTGAGTGATAAAGTTGAGTTGCAAGAAGATGAAATTCCTTTGGTGGTTGAAAATTTGGTTGATGAGAACGTGAATGAAGAAGTGAGGATTGATATTAAAGATGCCGAGGTGGAGACTCAGAATGACATGAAGCCGTCTAGGGAACACGTAATAGACATGCCGGAAATGGTTGTTCCTAAAGACAAGGTTCCTTGACAAGGCCACCTCCACCTTATCCACAAAGGCTCACGAATCAGAAAAATGAGAATCAGTTTAAAAAGTTCATTGATATGATGAAGAGCTTATCCATTAATGTGCCTTTAGTAGAGGCTCTAGAACAAATGTTGGGCTATGCTAAATTCATTAAGGACTTGGTGACAAAGAAAAGATCCATGAATTGTGAAACTATCAAGATGACCCACCAAGTTAGTGCAATAGTGCACTCAATGGCCCCGAAGCTTGAAGATCCCGGTGTTTTCACCATTCCCTGCACCATTGGGAGTGCGGACTTTGCTAAAGCTCTATGTGATTTGGGGGCAAGTATCAACTTGATGCCCTACTCAGTTTTTATGACTTTGGGTATTGGGCAACTGAGGCTGATTTCCATGAGATTGTAAATGGCGGATAGAACTATGAAGACACCATTAGGTATTATTGATGATGTCCTTGTCCGGATGGACAAATTTATCTTGCCAGCTGATTTTTTGATCTTGGATTGTGATGTAGATTATGAAGTTCCAATCATATTGGGAAGACCTTTCCTTGCTACTAGGAAGGCCTTAGTTTATGTGGAAGCAGGGGAACTCACCTTCCGGGTGGGTGATGAGAAAGTGGTCTTTCATGTGTGCAAGTTAATGAAACAGCCAACAGTTCTGAGGTGTGCTCTTTTGTGGACCTTGTCACGGTGGTGATAGTTGATGATACCAGTGCAATGATCAATGTGGAGGACCCGCTAGAGGCAGTCTTGTTGAATCTTGATGTAACTGATGATGAAGGCCGAGTGGAGTGTGTGAATGCTTTACATGGGAAGGGCTCTTTCTCTTATGAGCCTAGGAAACTATCTTTGGATCTTGAAATAGGAAGACTCCACCAACAAAACCTTCAATTGAGGAACCTCCGATGTTGGAGTTGAATCCATTGCCTCCGCACCTCAGGTATAAGTTCTTAGGCCCTAGTTCTACTTTTCCAGTTATTCTTTCCTCTTGTCTTAATAACATACATGTTAATGTCACATTTGCAGTGCTTCAAAAGCGAAAGAAGGTAATTGGATGGACTTTAGCTGATATTCGGGGAATAAGACTCGCATTCTATATGCACAAGATTATTCTGGAAGATAATACAAAGCCTCCTTGGAACATCAAAGGAGGTTGAATGAGGCAATGCAAGAAGTCGTGAAAAGGAGGTGATCAAGTGGTTGGATGCTGGGGTTGTGTACCCCATCTCTGATAGCTCTTGGACTTCGCCGGTGCAATGTGTACAGAAGAAGGGTGGCATGACCGTGGTTGCAAATTCGCAAGATGAGTTGATTCTTACCAGAACCGTCACCGGTTGGAGGGTATGCATGGACTATCGCAAGTTGAATAAAGTGACCCGCAAGGATCACTTTCCATTGCCTTTTCTTGATCAAATGTTAGATCGACTTGCTGGGCGTGCCTTCTACGTATTCTGGTTACAACCAAATCTTGATTGCTCCGGAAGATCAGGAGAAGACCATATTCACTTGTCCATATGGCACCTTTGCCTTTTCTCGGATGCTTTTTGGGTTGTGTAATGCACCGACTACATTTCAGTGGTGTATAATGGCCATTTTCACCGATATGGTGGAAGATATTTGGAGGTGTTCATGGACGACTTTAGTGTTGTGGGTGATTCATTTTAGGAATGTTTGAAAAATCTTGATCGAGTGTTGGTCCGTTGTGAAGAAACCAATCTTGTTCTTAATTGGGAGAAATGCCACTTTATGATTGAGGAGGGCATAGTTCTTGGGCATAAAATTTCAAAGCATGGTATAAAGGTGGACAGAGAAAAAATTGATGTGATTTCAAGGCTCCTTCCCCCTACCTCTGTCAAGGGAGTTAGAAGTTTTCTTGGGCATGCGGGGTTCTACCAGAGATTTATCAAAGATTTTTCGAAGGTAGAGAATCCCTTATGCAAGTTGTTGGAAAAAGACGCCAAGTTTGTGTGTTTAATGAGAGATGTATGCAAGCCTTTGAACTTCTCAAGCACAAGTTGACCACCACCCCTATTATTACCGCACCCAATTGGAGCTTGCTTTTTGAGATCATGTGTGATGCAAGCGATGTTGCAGTTGGGGCGATTTTGGGTCAAAGAGTGAATAAAATGTTTCATCCAGTGTACTATGCGAGCAAGACAATGAATGATGCTTAAGTGAACTACACAGTGACTGAGAAAGAGCTTTTGGCCATTGTGTTCGCGATGGAGAAATTTTGGCCGTATCTTATGGGTGCCAAGGTCATAGTCCACACCAATCATGCAGCACTCCGGTACTTGATGACGAAGAAGGATTCCAAATCTAGACTGATATGATGGGTCTTATTACTTCAAGATTTTTATTTGGAGATTATGGACCGGAAGGGTAGTGAAAACCAAGTGGCGGACCACTTGTCCTGCTTGGAGGTGGAGGGGAGGCCTCGTGATGGCTTAGAGATCAATGATTCATTTCCCGACGAACAACTCCTTTCGGTGTCAGTGAATGGTATGCCATGGTTTGTAGACGTTGCTAATTTCCTTGTGACTGGTATAATCACGTGTGAGCTCTTTTCTAACCAAAGAAAGAAAGATCAAACGGGATAGTTTGGATTTCTATTGGGATGAGCCGTACTTGTTCAAGATTTGCATGGATGGTGTGATCCGAAGGTGTGTCCCGGAGGAGGAGCAATTGAGTATCTTAGAGGCTTGTCATTCCTCTCCCTATGGTGTCTATCATGGCGGGGCGAGGACGGGTTCAAAAGTTCTTAGTTGCGGGTTTTATTGGCCAACTTTGTACAAAGATGCAAGTGAACTTATGAATAGGTGTGACGAATGTCAAAGAACGGATGGGATTTCGAAGAAAGATGATATGCCTCTCAATACCATTCTTGAAGTTGATATTTTTGTTGTATAGGGCATTGATTTTATGGGCCCATTTGATAGCTCATGTGGGAACACATGCATACTTGTGGTGGTTGACTATATTTCAAAGTGGGTTGAAGCCGTGGCTTTACTCAACAATGAGGCCCAGAGTGTTGTTGCATTTCTCAAGAACAACATTTTTACAAGGTTTGGCACTCCTCATGCAATCATAAGTGATGGGGGGTCTCATTTTTGTAATAGAGCTTTTGACACTTTGCTTGCAAAGTATGATGTCAACCACAAAGTTTCTACTCCTTATCATCCTCAAGTAAGTGGCCAAGTTGAAGTCTCAAATAGGGAAGTCAAGAGTATATTATCAAAGACGGTCAATGCAAATAGGACCGATTGGTCAAAGAAGTTGGGTGATGCTCTATGGGCTTATAGGATTGCTTACAAGACTCTGTTTGGTATGTCTCTATATCGGTTAGTGTTTGGGAAAGCTTGCCATCTACCAGTTGAGTTAGAGCACAATGCCATGTGGGGTTTGAGGAAGCTGAATCTTGAATGGGATGTTGCAGAAAATCTTCGTGTGGAGCAGCTTAAACTTGATGAATTCCGATACCATGCCTACTCTAGTTCGTCCTTGTACAAGGACAAGATGAAGTACCTTCATGATAAATATTCTCGTGGCAAGGAGTTCAAAGTGGGTGAATTGGTTCCCTTGTTCAATTCTCGGTTACGTCTGTTTCCGGAAAAGCTTAAGTTGAAATGGATCGGACCTTTTGAAGTGGTTTTTGTGACTCCGTTTGGTGCACTTGACTTGAAGAACAAAAATGGGGAGGTTTTTAGAGTTAATGGGCATAGGGTCAAGCACTTCCTGGGAAAGATTGATGACAGCCACGTGGTGGCACTTCTTCATCTAAAGTGATTTGATGGTAACCTGCGTCATGCCGCGATGTTAAATCAGGCGCTTCTTGGGAGGCAATCCACGTGTCTTTCTTTTTTGTTTTTATTTGATTTTCTTTGTAGTGTAGGATTTATTTTTGGACTAAATGGTTGTGAGATGTTGTAGGATTGTGTTGATGCAGTGCAGGACCAAGTTTTGAAAAAATGATCACTCTCTAAAGTTTGCAATGCGGACCGCACTCCATTTTGTGCGGCCGCAAAGGCCTTTGTGCGGGGGGAAAGAATTCAATGCAGACCGCAGAGTGATTTATCAAAAGTGAGGAGTCTCTAAAGTTATCCACCGCGGCCGCATTGCATTTTGTGCGGTCCGCGGTGGACCACTGCGGCCGCACTGGATTTTTTGCGGTCCGCAGTGGATACCCTACCCGTACTTCATGTTTCTGAGCACCGCGGACCGCGGTGCCATTTTGTGCGGTCCGCGGTGGGTAGGTGAGATGGGCCCTAGGTCCTTTTTCTATAAATAGAACATGAGGCTTTCATTTCAAACATTTCGACCTCTTTACTCTCAAAGCTTAGAAAATTACTGTTCATCACTCTTTCTTGCGCGAATTCAACTGCTAAACCTCGTAATCAACATTGTATCTCACTTTTGGTAACTTCAATTCTTCCTTAGTTGTTTAATTCATAGTTTTTCTTCCTTTTCCTCTCGTTTTTCTTTCAATTCTGTAGCATTGGTTAATTTAATCCTGTTTTAATTAGGACTAATTAGTTAAAACACTGATGCAACACCTAGGGAATCATTAATAGGTGAAAATTTCGACTAAAAATGTGAAAAACTTGAACCCTAGGTTGGTATCACTCCTGGGCACTCACCGCAAACCGCGGTGGATTTTGTACGGTCCGCGGTGCCCCTTTTCGGTCCACAAAGCTATTTTGTACAGACCGCAGTGGTAAATATTCTGATTGCTGACAAGTGAGGACCGTGACTGCAATGGATTTTTTGCGGTCCGCAGTGCCTCAATGCGGACCACAATGCATTTGTGCGGTCTGCGGTGCATAGATTCATAGAGTGGGTAGTCTGAACCCCACCTCAGTGTGGACCACAATACATTTTGTGCGGTCCGCGATAGCTTTTTTGCGGCCGTACTTAGTCTGAACCCTACCTCAGTACGGACTGCAATGCATTTTGTGTGGTCCGCGATAGTTTCTTTGCGGCCGCACTTCATTTTGTGCGGTCCACATTCTGCAATTTTGACTGTCTGCAATAATTTTCCTACAATTCTGATTTCACTATTCTACTAATACTAACAAGGCTCAAATGTATGTTGTTTGTAGATCATGGTGAAATCACGAGGCAAAGGTGATAAACAATCAGGGAGAGGAGAGTCCTCCCGAGGTAGAGGAAAGGGCATGATAAAATTGACCCCACAAGCCCGACAAAACATGAAAAACACCCGGAGGCTCATAATGGCTGATGACAGAGCCATTGGCCAATCGAGGAGTGAGTATGAGCCTTCCCGGGAGGCATCATCAGACTTCGTGACAGAGTACGTTCCTGACTGGCCGGAGAGAAACTAGTTGAGGTATATACCTCTAGTCTCTCCCACTGCCCAAGCATCAGTGTGCATATCTTCTGAGTCATCTAAGGACTCAGCCGCAGATAGTGGCAATGAATATTCCACCTCTCCTACAGCTTCACTATCTGGGAGGTGCCCATAGAAGAAGAAGGGGAAGAAGTAGAAGGGGGTGAACCCCAAGTAGGAGGGGTTGAGAGAACTAGAAATCTGGAAGCATGGCAGGACAAGTTCGTAAGTGAAGTGGTCTACCACAAGTTTAGAGAATGGTGGCCCGAGAGGAAATTGATACCTGAGCATAAATTCATCACTCGAGACCTTTTGCCTCACAACCCTAATGTGTTGAGGCAGTTCAAAGCGAGAGCAGGTTGGGATTATTTCATAGGCCATGTAGAGGATGCCAATGAGCACTTGGTGAAGGAGTTTTACACAAATGTTGCCCACATCAAAAAGGGCACCACAGTGGCCAAAGTGCGGAACTTGAAGGTGAAATTTGATGGCAAGACAATAAATGATTACCTGGGCTTCCTGAAGGAGGATGAGTAATTGTATTTAGAAAAGGTGGCATTAGACGAGGCTGCTCGTCCTTGGTTGGCAGAGTACTTGGCAATCCCAGGTACCACCCCAGATTGGTTGACTGCGGGAGTGAGGATTCTGAGGAGGACACTGAACTTTAAAACTAAAGGGTGGGAAACATTTGAGTGTAGCAGGCTAGACCCCACCACCCACGACAACTCACTTCCTATCCACCGGGCTATATTGGTGGTTTTGATCATGGCGGGGTACCCGATTAACATCGGGAATGTGATGTCCCGGGTAATTACGCGGGTGGAGAATGAAGGTGACATATCCTATCCCTTCCCCAACTTCCTGACTATGTACCATGAGGACTTAGATGTGGAGAAGCAGAGATTTGATATGAAAGTGAAAGTAAAGGCACCATTCTCCTGGTACAGCCTATAGGGTGACAACCCTAGAGGAAAGAACTACAAGGGCAAATCCACTGCTTCTACTGGCTAGTCTGAAGAGCCAGTAGTAGTAGTGGCTCCTACTCAACCTCCTTCCACCACAACAGACATGGCCACATGACCCTCTACTTCTTCAACTCCAGAGATTCCATCATCCACTTCATACCCCTTGACTGCCCACCGCCTGAGCCAGACCCTCGCTAGCATCAACAACTGGAAGCAGACAACTACTTCTAAGTTATCTGTACTATCTACTACGGTGGCAGCCCAGTCAGCACCTCCTTCTCCATAGGTCCCACAGTCATTGGAGGAAACTCTGAAGGAGATTCTGGACAACCAAAAGAAGCTCATAGATGTGGTTGATTCTCATGGAAAGGCATTGAAGGAGCTTGCTAGGGAGGCGAAGAAAATGAGAAAGGCTCGGGCTTCAAAAAAGTCGGTGAAGGAGCTAAGGGTGGAGGTAGAGAGTTTGAAGGCAGATCACTTACCTTTGGATCTGTTGTTGCATGACCCGGCGGCATCAGCCCAGCCCCAGCCAGAGTAGGAGTCAGAGAGGCCACCCAAGAGGAAGAGGGTGATTCCCCGTACTGATGATGCAGTCATAGAGTTGGAGGAACCCATAAGAAGGTTCTTACAGGCAGCCCCAGATTCCTGTACAGGCCCAGGACTCAGTTCAGCCCAGGTCCTAGTGGAGCCACAGATCACAGGGAGCCAGTCACAGGTTCCCATGCAGACAAAGGACCCAGGGACCCAGACTCAGGATCCTATGCAGACGGAGGGCCCATAGGGAGTTTCTTTTTCCTCTCTTTCTTATTTTATGCTTATTTTGGGACAATGTCAGCTTTCATTTGAGAGGGTAGCCCTATTTGGATGACTATATATATGACAATATTTTTTCTTTACGCTTTCTTTTTACCTTTGGTATGTATATAACTTTATTATTTTATTGCACTTTTCGTACTTCTTTTTACTTTTGGGTCAGTATATAAAGTTATGTTCTTATATACATATTCATTCTCCTTATTGTATATTCGACTAAATTCCCTTTTGTACATATTCATTTTTACTTTCCGCATTTTTCCTTTCATAGCTTCTTATTTTATTTTAGTAGCTTCTTGTTTTGAGTTTTTGCATGCAATAAGCCTTTGGTTTTCTTAATGCCACAGTTCTTTCCAAAGGTGGAGTTTGTGTGAACCGGCTGGCTCTTCCCGATGATGGATGGCATGATAACTTTCTTAAGGGTTTGAGTCTGTTTTCTTTTTGCTTTTAGTAGTTAGTTGGTAAGGGTGCCTCAGGCAAAGCTTCACTTGGGCCTAACACATTTGCCTATGATCCTATGGTAAAAAACAAATTGTTGTGTATAGGATGGTGAAAGTGGTGACCTTGAGACTCTTGTGTTGACCGATAATCATCACGTGGTTTTTCGGGGCCATTGTGTTGCTCAAATATCAACTAAGGTTGTTGTGGGCCTTCGACTCTGTTTCTTTAGCAATCCCATAGCTTGTGTGATGAGAATTTGAATTACAAGTCCAAGTCCCAAGCCATTGGTCTAGAACTTGCCCTGAATATTTGTCTAGGCGAAATCCTAAGTGTAATTTGACTTGAGATATGATTATAGGCTCTCCTTGATCCAAATAATATCTTGAATACTTTGATAAGCCTACCGATGATAATATCCCTAGTGAACTCCTTTGAGCCTTAGACCTTTTTTCTTTCAAAAAACCATGAAACAAGCCTTTACTCATTCAAAAATACCCTCTCTTAGCACCCATTCTTTCCTTAGCACATGGCATAATCATAAGTTTGGGGGGAGAGACGAGGAATGCAACCAAGTGATAAAAGGTACAAAATGAAAAAAAGAAGAGGCAATGAAAAAGAAAGAAAATCAAAAAGACAAAAAGAATGACCAATGTAGAAAAGAATGGAGGGATTCAATAAAAGTAAAAAGATGAAAGGTGTGGAAAGTTGAGAAAAGAGAAAAAGTTTGAAATAAACAAGAAAGAGTGACAATGTGTCTCTCTGACCCCTTAGAAAGAAGTTAAATGACTTAAAAAGTCAAGAGAATATGTACCAAAATGAAACAAATGAAGTGCTAAAAGGAAGATGGAACCTCCTTAGACCGAACATTTCCTACCCTGAACCAAAAGCCTTCACTATATCTCCACAAAAGCCCTATATGATCTTAAATTGAATGAAGCTTACATTAGTGGTGACTTACATAAGGGGCAAGCATACGGTACTTAGAGTCAGACTTGTGACTTTTCTTTAAGAGAGATGAGTGTATTTCCATTAATCTCGTTCTGAGTGCTACAATCCTAAAGGTAAGGTTTGCTTAGGGAGAGTTGAGGATGTGTGAGTTTGGGTTCCACAATGATCAAGGTAGTAGAAAGAGTTTCTTTGATGTGTTAAGTCAACTCTTGATGCTCTTGTGTCGCACTAAATCCATGGTACTTAAAAGAGTGAATGTTATCAATGATTCATTTGAATTGAGGGCAATTGTTAGTCCCAATTGATGCTAGATGAGGTCACTTTAGGTCATCTGAATTTTCTTGGAATTACTCTTAAGGGGTGGGCCTTATTTTATTTGCCTGAGGACAAACAAAAGCTTAAGTTTGGGGGAGTTGATAACTAGGGATTAAGATGCATTTTACACTCCTTCTTACTTGAGTTTTGATTAGAATTGTATACAAAATAGTCTCAAAGGCTTACATGTTATAATTTATTGCAGGATTTGGTCAACAAGGTGACAATTTGTCAAAACCATCTCAAAAAAGAGTGAAACATGCACAAGTATCAAGAACAAGTCCAAGCACAGTGTAACAGGACCAATGCGGCCGCACTCCATTCTGTGCGGTCCGCAAAGAGGAAGTTCAGAGAGGTGCTATTTCGTGTACTCAAGCAATGTGGCCGCAAAGCAATTTGTGCAGACCGCAATGGACTCAATGCGGCCACACCCGATATTGTGCGGTCTGCAAAGACAGAGTTCAAAGAGTTGAAGAGTTGGAGCTAATTGCCAATGCAGTACGCGGTCCTTTTTGTGCGGACCGACACAGAAGCCACCGTGGCCGCGGTGCCTTTTGTGCGGCCCATTGTGGCCAAGTTCAGAGAGCAAGGATTAAAATCAAGAATCCTTAATGCAGCCGCACTCGATTTTGTGCGGTCCGTACTACCCCCGCAGGGTATTTTTGTCCAAAACATTTGGCCTAGTATAAATAGTTTCTTTTCCCTTTTTAGGTCATCAGTTGTATTTTAACGTTGGGATGCGCTCATAAACAATGTTTCTTACCCATTTTGAGTAATTTGACAATAGTTTTATCATTGAATCTTCAAGTTTAAGCTTGTAATTAAATATTATGGGTTTTTCTTCATCTATTTCTTTGTTTTTTTTCTATTATTATGAGTAGCTAGATCCATTAGCTTGGGTTGTGGCTCAACCCTAGTGTGGGTATTTCATGAGTCTTGTGTTTTAGGGCTTGAATGTCTATGGGTGTTTGATATTTGGACTAATTTATGATTTCAATGTTGAATTAGTGGTTGCAAACACTAATTTGTGCCTATTTGACTTGGGCTCTTCTTGAGAAAGAGAGCCTAAGTCTAGGAAAATTAGTCCAACAAGGAAATGGGGCATATTCAAGAGATTGATAGCCCCAATTAAGGGTTAAACCTAGAGATAGTAATACCCGACTTGAACCTCAATTGCTGGCACAAATTATCATACCCAATCGGTCTTGAGAAAGTCAATTAGGGCAAAATCACTCAAACTACCGAGAGGTATAGAGTGAGTAGTATCGTGCAATGGTTATATTGTAATCCCTAACATGACAACCTAGTCTTAGACTCGAGAATCCATCAAGTATCCACCTAGGAGAAAGTCACTTTCCTAGTGCCTTTTAACTATTTAGACAACCTTCAAGTATCTTACTCTTAGCTTAACTTAGCTTAATTTAGCATCGTATTAGTATAAATTTAGAAGTAATATCAAAACCAACTATGATTAGAAGTGCGATTAAGAGCAATTGCGCATTTCTGACTTAGATAGAAACCCAATTCCCATTTCTAGCTCCCTGTGGAAATCGATCCCGACTTTCTCGGGTAAAAGCTGCTTCGACCCCTCTCTCTATTTTGTAGTAGTGCAGGGATGGCTCGAACACATAGAACGAATTGGTCCAACTTCTGGAACAGAAGATACTGGAGCTACAAGGAGAACTCGAGCAGGTCCGGAACTTGGCAAACCTTTCCCTCACCTTAAACATCCTTGATATCAACCAACAAAACCCAAACGCCCAAAATCCGGCACCTCACCAAAGCACACAGAACCAAAATCCGTCGCCGAATCCTCCCGCAACACATCAATATACCACACCTCCTCAGAACCATAACCCTCTACCAGTACCTACGCCTCCACAACACCATCACCACCCAACTAAATACCCACAAACTACCACTTACCACACTCCTCAGAATGCACCGCAACCTACTCCTGATCCCCAAAACTCAACCAATGACCACCATTATGCCCAGATTCTCGGAGTCCATAAAAGCAATCCCATATATGGGGAAACTTTACGCCACACCCCATAACAAACCCTATATATATCATAATCCATCTAGAAGGACCTGTTCATTAAGAATGTAGTAGAAGAACTCAAGAAGCTCACTGGCAGAGTTTAGAGTTTCGAAGATGGCAAGGGCATAGAAGGTTTGAATTATGAGGATTTGTGCATTCAACCAGATATAGAATTGCCGGCGGGTTACAAACCTCCCAAGTTTGAAATGTTTGACAATTAGTGATCCGATATTGCATCTAATAACATACTGTGACAAACTTGTAGGGGTTGGAAAAGATGAATGAATTCGTATAAAGCTATTCATGAGGAGCCTCACAGAAGATGCTTTGTCTTGGTACATTAGTCAGAACCCGAAAAAGTGGGTTAATTGGGTGAGCATGGCATCAGACATCATGGATCGATTCAGGTTCAACATAGAAAACACACCCTATATTTTCTACATTCAAAATCTAAAGAAGAAACCACCAAAAACCTTCCGCGAATATGCTACTCGGTGGAGATCTGACGCTGCGAAAGTAAGGACGACACTTGAAAAAGAACATATGAATAAGTTCTTCGTCAGTGCTCAAGATCCGGAACACTATGAAAGGTTGATGGTTATTGAAAACCATAAATTCTCTAACATTATCAAGCTGGGAGAAAGAATAGAAGAAGAGATCAAGAGTGGAATAATGACAAATTTCGAAGCACTCCAGGCCACAAATAAAGCTTTGCAGTCAGGAGGTATCTCTAAGAAAAAAAAAGTTGGTGCTGTAATGGTAGACCAAGGTTCAAAGTCCCCTCTCACATACCAAACACCTCCACCCACATACCAGCCCTCACCCCCCAAATACCAATAAACCTGCTGCCACCATCCACATTTATAACACCCAACCCATATATTACCACTCACCACCACTAGCCCGCCAAAATTACGAAAAGCCAAGACCAAATTTTGAATGCAGGCCACCTAGATAATACACTCTAATTTCTAAACCCATAGACCAACTATATGAGAGACTGAAGGATGCTGGTTACGTCACTCCCATTCCCGCTGTTGCTATGGAAAACTCTTCTCGGTGGATTAACCCAAATAAGACATATGCCGATCACTCAGGCATGAAAGGTCATACCATTGATAAGTGTTGCAGTCTGAAGGACAAGCTCAAGGCATTAATTGACACTAAAGTTATACAGGTGAAGGAGGCTGCACCCAATGTTCGTAACAATCCTCTCCCAGATCATAGAGATAAGGGAGTAAATGTGATAGAGACCGATGAAGAATGGGTCCGGAAGCGTCAATTGGACTCACTCGGGAGGGGAATGATCCTAAAACATCTCCATTCACCCGAACGCCTATTTTGGTGCAAACCCAGGCACCCATTAAAGTTGAGGTAACCGCACCAACACCATTTGAAGTTGAGGTAACCACAACCTTCACCGTGATGGTAGCACCTACGCCATCTTATAAGTTTGATGCTATACCATGGGATTATGTCGTGGAAGCAAACAAGAAAGGAAAAGCAAAAATGGAAGAAACAGGTGCAACACAAGGCATAACCAGAACTGGTAAGGTTTATATGCTCGAGCACTTGGGAGGAAAAAGTAAAGAAGCTGTATCTAAGTTGCCTATCATTGAGACTGGCCTTGATGACCTTTGGAGGAAAGTGAAAGCGAGGGAATACTCTGTGGTTGACCATTTGAACAAAACTCCTACTCAGATATCCATTTTATCACTGCTACATAGGAATGCCTTGATGAAGGTGCTGAGTGAAGCCTATGTACCCACCAACATTACTAATGGGGAAATGGCCAACATGGTCGGGCAGGTATTGGAAAGCCACAAAATCAATTTTAATAAAGACGAGCTACCACCCGAAGGATTAAGTTACAACGGGGCACTACATATCATAGGGCAATTTGAGGACAAATTCATTTCTAGTGTCCCGATAGATGGGGATTCGAGTCTCAACATATGTCCACTGACTACTCTAAAGAGGCTGGGTAAAGGCTTGCACGAGATATAGGTTGGAAGCATGAATGTGTAGGCGTTTGATGGATCTCAGAGGGCCACAATCGGAGAAATTAACCTTAGCCTACAGATAGAACCAACCTGGTTTGAAGTTGAGTTTCAAGTGCTGGATATATCTGCTACCTACAATCAATTGTTGTGATGACCCTGGATACACGGCGCTGGGGCCATAGCTTCTACTCTACATCAGGTTGTGAATTTTGAATGGAACCAATTTTGAATGGAACCATTAGGAAGTGATCATCCATAGAGACAGGTGTAATCCCATATATACCAATTGGAGTGTTCCAGTCATCGAGAACAGGAGGAAGCTGGGTGGAGAAACATACCACCGCATTGAGCGCGTCAATGCAATTGAAAAATACAAATAGTGGAGAAACAAGATATAAAGCATATTTCTATGGATAAGGTATGAGCATGGCAAGGGTCTCAACAAAAATCTCCAAGGGATCACCAAACCGGTACACACAAAGCATCATGGTACAAATTTTGGGCTTGGGAATGAATACACTTGGCAAGAGTACTAGGATTGGTCGCCACCATGGCGTGGTCCTTATTATCCACTGGAACAACCACTGCCATAGTTGTGCCAGACATTTCATCAAGCTGACATGATGTGGGGTTCTGAAGAAGATGAAGACTTAGTCGGCATAAGGAAGCAGTTCTGGATGATGAAGACATGAATTGCAGTGCGATAGTTGAGAAGGAGAAGGAGGAGGAGGAAGACCTTACCATTCAGACTGTGGAGAAAGGAGCTGTTCTCAAGAACTGGACTGTTGCACCATTGCGGGCCCGTCGAGTTCCTGGGTAGCCTGGCAATTAGCATTAATTATTTTTAAAGCAATTTTAAGAGCATGTAAGACATTTTCAGTACTTTTTTTTAATGTATTTTGATTTGAAATAATTGCTCGAGTCATCGAGCCGTAATTGTTTGACATTTTCAAGATTTCATTAATGTATTGCTATTTTTAGTATTTATTATTATTTTTTACATTCTCTCTACAACATTATTATTACTTATCCCGATGAACCTAGGACTGTGACATGTAATGAGACAACGCAATATAAGTATAGTGATTTAGAGGATCTAGAAGATGATATAATACCTGAGGAATTTGTCAGAGAAATGGAAAACTTTGAAAACAAGACTAAGTCTAATTTGGACGAGACCGAGACAGTTAACTTAGGAGATTCCGAAATAGCCAAGGAAACACGTATAAGCATTCACCTATCAGCATCAGAGAAGGAAGAATATGTCTGATTCCTAAAAGAGTATGAGGATATCTTTGCATGGTCCTACAATGATATGACGGGTTTGAGCACATCCATAATGTCTCACAAGCTACCTTCCAATCCCATGTGTCCACAAATAAAATAGAAGCTCAAAAAATTCAAGCCATATATGAGTTTGAAGATAAAATAGGAAGTCACTAAGCAAATCAAAATCAAGGTTCTCAGAGTAGTTGAGTATCCGACTTGGTTAGCCAACGTCGTACCAGTCCTGAAGAAGATGCCGTTTGCTCTTCTTGGATACCATAGTTTGCACATCAACTGGGGCGACTCCCTACTTATTGGTTTATGGTACTGAGGCGGTTATCCATGCCGAAGTAGAAATCCCTTCTCTAAGAATCATACAAGAAGTTGAGCTCAACAACGCATAGTGGGTACAGGTCATTATGAACAACTGACCCTCATTGATGGAAAGATAATGAATGCAGTATGTCATGGTCAACTCTATCAAAATAGAATGGAAAGAGCATTCAACAAAAAGGTTAGGCCAAGGCAATTCACACCGGGGTAATTGGTGCTAAAGCGAATTTTCCCACATTAGGATGAAGCCAAAGGGAAGTTCTTACCCAACTGACAAGGTCCCTACATGGTTCATCGAGTACTAATAGGAGGATCACTCATACTTGCAGAAATGGATGGAGAGATTTGGCCAAAGCTAATCAATTCAGGAGCAGTCAAGAGATATTATGTTTAGGATTGTTTACATTTCTTCATTTGAGGTAACTGAACTATGCTTGACCTGATTCCTGTTTAAGAGGTGATACGTAGCCAGCCCTATGGGTTTGGTCACATCTTAATAAAATCTTCATTTTCCCCATGATCAGAAACTGGGGCAAAATCGCAAGTTCAGCCTAACTTCGTCATATGCGGAATAGGCGGAAGTACGGTCAAAAGTATTGCATTTAAACTATGGCAAAATTTTGAGGGGGGCCCTCAAAATTCTAAGGCAAGGAGGTCGCAATGTCTCTAAAACATGTCACAGTCATCGGTCCATCTAAATTAGTTGATATCACATACTACTACATTTCAAATAACTATATTTATCAAACACATGCATATTTTTCGAAAACTTTGTTTCTATAACAGCCAGATGTTGCCCATGGTAACTCAAACAGGATATCAAGACAGGAGCAGAGGCAAAGCAAGAAGATAAAAGCATGAACCAACCTTCCCCCACAGAACTCACAATTTTTTTTGGATGCAGGTATAATAAGACAATGATATCTACAAATACATCAAATCACCGCCTTTAAGACAACACATCATCTAGTGCAAGCATCTCCAGCTATGAAATACTTTACTTTCTCACCGTCACTCATCATTTTCTTGCATGAGACTAAGCATTACCTCCTTTTTTGCATCAGACTAAGCATTGTCTCTTTATTTGTATTAGACTAAGCATTGTCTCCTCTTCTTGCATAAGGCTAAGCATTGCTTCCCTAATTGCATAAGGCTAAGCACTGGCCATTGTCTCCTATTCTTGAATAAGGCCAAGCATTGCCTCCCTAATTGCATAAGGCTAAGCACTGCTTTTCCTTGCATCGAGACTAAGCATTGTCTCCTATTCTTTCATAAGGCTAAGTATTGGCTCCCTAAATGCATAAGGCTAAGCACTACCTTTCCTTGCATCGAGACTAAACATTGTCTCCTATTCTTGAATAAGGATAAGCATTGCCTCCTTAATTGCATGAGGCTAAGCACTGCCTTTCCTTGCATCAATACTAAGCATTGTCTCCTATTCTTGCATAGGGCTAACCATTGCCTCCCTAATTGCATGAGGCTGAACACTGCCTTTCCTTGTATTGAGACTAAGCATTGTCTCCTCTTTTGCATGAGGCTAAGCACTGCCTCCCTTCTTGCATGAGGCTAAGCGCAACCTCCTTACTTACATGAGACTAAGCATTGTCTCCCCTTCAAGCATGAGACCAAGCATTGTCTCCTCTTCTTTCATGAGGCTAAGCACTGCCTCCCTTATTTGCATGAGTTTAAGCACTGCCTCCCTTATTTGCATGAGACTAAACATTGTCTCCTCTTGTTGCGTGCGGGTAAGCATTACCTCTTTTATTTACATGGCACTAAGCATTGTCTCCTTTTCTCGTATGAGGCTAATCATTGCCTCCTTAATTGCCTAAGGCCAAGCATTTCCTTGTCTCGTTCTCACATACAACTATTGTCTCCATTATACTATCAAAGACCTAGCACTATCCTCTGTTCACCTAGTGTTACGCACTGCCCTTGTCTTACACAAGACTAAGCCATTTCTTGTCTCATCTCGCATATGACCAAGCATCATATCATTTTATTTCATGGGCTGAAACATTGCCATTTTGTCCAAAGACGTCATAGTCCGAATGCATCATCCTCATAGCCGAGAGACACCATTCCATGGCCTGAGGATGTCTCAAATTGCACATCATTATTCAAAGGAGTCATAGTCTAGAGGCACCATCCTCATGGCCTGAGGACGTCATCTCATGGCATGCAAATCCCTTATCATATGCTTCATGGTCCAAGACGTCATGGACTAAGGACATCATCCTCACCGTCCAAAGACAACCTCCATGGTACGAAGGGAATTTGCATCATGTTTAAATTTTCACAATAACCCACATATATTCGCATGTGCCGTGTTTTAAGTTTTGCAGGTAATCCAGGAAGTAACTGTTCTTCAAACGGGAGCAATCTTTGCTCTAGTTTCCGTTCATAACGTTCACATTATTCAATTGTTTCAAACATAACCGACCACCATCAATTATCCACTTTTACTCTATGTCCATTCAGATACTTGCTCTGTGATACATCCAAAACGTTTCAAATCCACATTCATGACTTTGCATAAATTCATCCGATATTATCTTACCCAAAAGAATCATTCTTATAACAACTCCATTAGCTTCGTTCATCGTTGGATCCAGAACTACACACGACCTAATTCCCGTAACACCAGGGATATGTAGGCAACTCAGGAACCAGGGTTCGACCTCCATTATTTTAAATCACATCATTCCTCGTGCAATTCGGCCAAAATTGGTCATCATTTTCTTTAGCCGACAACTCTTTCATTATTCCCAGGTAAAGATGGGCAGTTGTTGATACCCAATTTTACCCTCATATTTTTCAAATAAGTGTATATACTTTTAAAACATCATTTTGCATCATTATTTAATTTACAAAATTTATGCAAGCATTTTCTATAATGTTTTCGTAATTTTAAAACTTTAAAATTAATTTTCTTGAATTTTAATTACATGAATAATTATTAATTACTTCTTAAAATTTTTTTGTGATGACCTAGTTACCCAAAATTATTTTTTTCATCTATAATATATGTTTCAAATAATTTTACCTTATTTTATATAATTACAGTAACATTTTCAAGCTATTTGCATAATTTTGCAGCAATAGCCCATAATCAAGTAGAAATTCTCTTTACTTATGATTATTTGCGTCAAAATTGCATTTTTTAAATAAAACTAAGTTATTATTTTTAAGCATTTCAATGTATAAATAATATTTTTTACTTATTTATCAAGCATTTTTATAAATTGTTTTTGCGTATTTAAATAATAGCTTAGCTTTAAACTAATTTTAGACTAAATTGGCCCAATATTCTTAGCCCAGCCCATGGCCCAAGACCAAATGACCCCTTTAGTTATAACCCAGTCGGTAATCCGTTTCAAACGACCCGCCCCAACTTTTTTAAAATCTTGGTCGTTGATCTTAAGAGATCAACGGCCCACGATTAAACCCTTCATTTTAATTACCCACCGAACCCTAATCCTCTCATTCTCTCCGCTGCCCCAAAAAACCTATCATTTCCTCTCAGACGCAGCCTTTGAATCCTCTCTTCTCCTCTCCCCCGAAACCCTAGCCGCCCTCTCGAAGTTCTCCAAATCCGTCTCAACCATGGATTCTTTCCATGATTTCCTTGCCTCTTGTATGTTATCTCGTTATTTGCTACAAGACCATGGTATCACCTTGTACTTGCCTAAACATGGCAAGTACTATCTCTCAGATTCTGGCCATTCAACTTCAATCTCTTGAATCTGTACGGTATTTCATCCATATGCATCATGACTAGGCTATATGGGTCCGATTAGCCAAGATTTCCGGCCAATCTCTGATTTCTATCAACTAGGGTTTACCTAATTTTTTTCCCTAATCCGATTTTATTGATTCTGCATGTTATTACTTCCTTATTTATGTTTGATATTACAATATTTCCTTGTTTTCTTATTTAACTTTTGTCGCTATATAAACTCCTTCCCATTCCCCTTTGAGGACAGACCTTAATCGCTAGATTTTCACTAAAGTTTTCTTTTGGAGTTATCACTTTATTGTTCTCTTGTGCTCTTATTCTACACCTTGGTTCTTGGCAGGCTGAAAGCCAAGACCACTGATATTCGATTATTCAACCTTTTCTTGGTGCGAGCATTGCCCGAGGTTCCTTTTAAGCCCTTGGAAACTTTGACACATTAAGATTCTGGGTTCTTGTGGAATTTGTTCTTTATTGTTGTCCGTTTAACTGGTAAGTCACTTGACTTTTGCAATTTCATTTTTTATGTGTCTATGATTTGCATATATTCTCACTTATAAAATTCATGGCTTAATGTGTTTCTGGGCTACTTTTGTGTGCAACTCTGTTAGCTCTTCATTCATTTTAAGTCTCTTTGGCATTTAATTTTACCTGATGTGGCCAGTTCTGAAACATTCTTATGTCTAATTTGAATAATTTAGATTCTTTTAAGCCAATGTGTTTTGGGCTACTTCTGTGTGTGACATTGTCAACCTTACACTTGTTTGAACCTCTTTAGTATTTAATTTTACCTAAATGCTGTCAATTCTGTTATTTCAATGTGACTCATTTAAATAAATTGGACCTTCTTTAGTTAATTAATCTACTGGTCAATACCTGAATGCCTACGTTTGCTATTTGACATGAGTTTACTCTCCCACTTTGTTCTGAATCTCTGCAATGATAGTCTTGCATATGTAATGTGCTCTAATTTGTGTTAAGACCTTTTTTATTAACTATGATCTACTTCCCTAATAGTGTGTCTCACAGCATATCCCTATTTTACTTAGTCCTATATCCTTAGTAACTATTTGAAACCTCTAGAATAGCCACCTTAGTTTGTGTTTCCATACCATGTTTGACACTTTTCTACTTCATGATACAAGTTAACATGGGTATCTTGTGATACTAGGATGCATACGTAGCATAATTTAGACCTTTTAGGTTTTAAACTTGCTTAGTATTATGTACCTGTGTATGATAATCTTTGTTAATCCTACAAACTTGTTTCTCCCCTAACTCTTTAAATATTTGACTGTCTATGGGTTATTTATGCTAAGTGTTGAACCTGCTTCTAAGTCTTGCTGAACCTACTTCTAATTCTTGTGACCTGTTTGATTAGTTGCTCGGTGTTCTTAACTTTGCTATGTCTACTTTAAGCTATAAGTATATTTTCTCATCTTCTGTCCCTTAACCATTGTCCACTCTCTCTCATCTGTTACCTATGCTATTCTGAACCTATCATTCCTGGCCGGCTGAAAGCCAAGGCCACCAAAGTTCTTACTACTAACCTCCCTAGTGTGAGAACTACTCGAAGTCCATTTGAGACCCTTGTGAACTCTGACACACTAGGATTTGGGGTCCTTTAGACACTCCTTATACTACTGGACCTGATCTATTCCTTACACTCAATTCTTTATTCCTATTATCTACTAAATATGTAAATCCGTTGGTCAATCTACGGTTGTATCATCTGGCTTATGTTTTTCTACAGATTCTAGGTTGTGCTGATGAATATGATTCTTGGGTATGCTGCGTGAGATTTGTCGAAGGCCCAAATAATGCTAGGTGTTTCCTTTTTGGCCTGCTATGGGCCTACTGTTGTCACGACCCAAATCGATGGGCCGCGACGGGCACCGGTACATTACTCAACCGAGTACCAACGTAATGTATCTTTCTTATTACATCATCATATACACATGACATACGGGCCTAGTAGGCCAAAATAATCATTTATAAACTCAAAACATAGAATGACAAGGCCATAAAATCTTTCACGTACACGACATATGTCTACAAGCCTCTAAGAGTACATAAATATCATAAAGGTCGGGATAGAGTCCCGCCATACCAAGCAATACACGTCTAAATCATACTAACCAAATAAGCAACTCCTAAGCAAATGGAGCGCATCAACACCTTCTGCTGAGCTGATAGCCTACTTAGAGGGCTCTCGACCTATCTATCGGGACATGCGGGTATGAAATGCAGTGTCCCCAAGCAAAAGGGACGTCAGTATGAAAAATGTACCGAGTATGTAAGGCATATAAATAAGTACATAACAGACATGGAAGAAATATAGAGTAATTGACTCAACTTGTAAGTCTGGGTAACTCTGTAAATCATAAATTACTTTTAGTGTCATGCATATGCGTATGAATGTCATGTCGTGTATAGGTACATGTTTTATAACATCATCAGCCTCTGAGGGCATCTCATCATATCATATTAGCCACTGTGGGCAAAATCATCAACGTATACTAGCTGATCAGGTGGTGGTGCGTATATAATGCCATAACCTTTCCCATATCCCATATACATATAAATATACATACATATATACACGTATATAATGCCATCTAGTCACGGGTCAATGTACATAAATGCAATGCATGAAAAGTACGTTAATAAATCTTTCGGAATGTCATAAGACCATTTTGACTTTTGAGTAATATCATAAAGTAAACTATTTTTAATTTTCGTATTTCTCTGAGACCCATGAACAGATGATAAAATATTATGACACATGAAAAATTAAGAACATAAATATCTCTAATACTTCAATGAATAGAGTCATTTATGGAATTTGTGCATTTGCACGTTTCGTTCGTATCGTATGGATCATGCCAAATGAAAGAAGGGATAGCCTTAATATACCTAAGCCAATTCTCTTTACAATCCCTCTAACACATGTTAATTGCGATAAAATATGTCGGTGGATCGAAGTAGGGAAAATTTGCATGACATTCTTGAGAAAGATTATACCGTGCTCCCGTAGAATTTGTAATTCACGCTATCACTGTATTATGAAATTCCAACGATATATTTTGAGGCTCCAAGCTAGACTATGTTCTAGTCCAATTCTAAGTATATGGCATACTTAGAGACCAGGAAAATGACTCCTCTTACATTGCCAAATAAAGAGATCAAGACAATGTAATTTCCAAGAGACTTTTACGTGTAAGCAAGGCACATATGTGCCATTACTCATCATGCACTCTTGTGCCACCTTGGCCTACTTTAGTGCCATGTGGCAGCCCACACAAAAGAAATTTTATCCACTTAATCCAATTTAATACCATAATTATCCCCAGCATTAATCAATTATCCACATAATTAAGAATTATCTCAATTTACTTAAAATACTACTTCACTTTTAACACACCTTTTACACCATACTATCATGATCATGTGATACCTTGTATGGTAATAGTTCATAAATACCGGGTATTATAGCTCGGACCGTATTTTATCCCAAATTGACAAACTTCGACGAAACTTGTTTTCTTTGATTTGCTTGCCCTCTCACCTTCACGAATTTACTTATTCCTTGTTTGAAATAGCATAATACTTATAATTCCAAAATAATCTCATTCCCGAGCTTACGTCGATTAACTTACGATGATATATCAACGTGCATAAAAATGCGGGACGTAACATCTCATTTCCGAGCTCTCATTAATTAATTTATTTATGGCGTATTTTCATGTACAAAAATATGGGGTATAAAAACTGTCATTACTTGTATAATATTTGTAATTATATTCATTACTGGGCCTATAATAACTTTGTAATAAACAATTGGGGTCTTACTAAAAATGGGGAATGGGCAGATTCTGATATTTGTATGCAAGGGTAGAAAATATGCCTATAGGATCAATGATTTACTTGCTATATATGCCATTAAATTTCTATGTGCACTGTAGAAATTATGCCATTAGGAGAAGCACATACTCACACTACTCGTCTACTAGAAAAACATGAGTTCAAATGTTTCAGTCATTCCCACTACTACGTGTTACTAGAAAACCTTCTTATAGGAAACAAATACCAACGAACTTTCTTTCAATTCGCGTCGCTATAGCATATTCACTAGAAATTATGCCCATAGGATTTTAATCATTTCATTTGCTAGTTTACATACTCACTTAGAAAACATGTCTATAGGGGGCTAAGCATAACAAAATTGTTCCAATCCCAATTGTTAGAGATCATGCCTATAGGGTATTATTACTCGCCTTAAAAATGTTAATGTTGAACTTCTCAAACACTGTTTACTGCTTATTTATGCCAATGTCAGAAAGCATGAGTAATTCTGGGCTTTTCTCCAATAGATTCCACAGTCCTTTACTACGTAAATCCTTAGACATAGCATCTATAGGTTTAATAACTTGAAATATGCAATTTCAATAATTACCATGTAACAACTGTATAATCTTGTCTATGAGCAGCGCCTTGCATCTGAAACTGCCTGTATGCTTTAATTCAAAGTCACATAGAAATCATGTCTATAGGACTTAAGGTTCTTAATTCTGAAACTACCTAACATGAAAACCTTTTTCGCGTGCGTCTATTGCTTAAGTGTGGAGGCTAACTTGAGCCCTTAACTGCCCATATTTGAAGTCCAATGTGTTTTTGTACGTCGCCTAGTTTAACATTTTGAGCAGCCTAGGTAACGTCTAGAACTACCCAATTAGAGGTCCAATTCCTCCTGGATAGTAGGTATGAGACGGGTAGTGCACGCATAGTGCACGACTTAGAATTGAATTAGAGCGCTTCTAAGTAAAACACTTTAACATAGTAATCGGGTAGCAAAAGATGATAGTCTGTGGCCACTGAATAATATGAGTAACTCCCTAACTCAAGGGAGTTGCAAAGCATTATTTATGTTGCATGGGGTGATCATTTAGGATAAAAAAACTTAGGACCCTCCCCTCCTTTATATGTTGTTGTTAGATCTAAATAGTTGTATCCCTATATTCGTACTAAGATCTGTCCTAATCGTATTGCATTAAAATTCTTTGACCTTTATATTCCCTTTGTTTATTCGATCACTTAGCATAATTGTAATCCACATAATCTTAAGTTCGACCGGGAACCAAAGTTTTGGACTTCGAAGAGTGCCTAACACCTTCTCTTTGAGGTAATTTGAGCCCTCACCTAATCTTTGGTGGCATTGACTAGTCCAAAAGAGTTATCTATATAAAGGTTCCTAATGTACCTTAAAAACTATTAGGTGGCGAATCTTCTTTTTAGCACTCTATCTCCCATCCAAAGGAGTTGTCATGATGTCGAAACCCACTTTTGCGAACAAATGGGGCGTGACACAAGGTCTAGACATAGTAACTCCAAGGAAGTGGAGCTTATCAATCGAGCTGATGTTTGACTTTGTCTACTGGGAAGGTCCATCCAGCTGTCTATCAGGACCTGCAGGCATGAAATGCATTGTCCCCAGCAAAAGGGACATCGGTACGAAAAAATATACCGAGTATGTAAGGCAAAAGAATAACTGAAAGCTGAAACTGAACTGATAATATAATAACTAAAAGTAGTTGCGAGTGAAAGATGATCTGAAGATATGCTTACCTGCTGACACTAACTCAACTCTCTCAATATAGTAAGTAAAATAGTTGTCCGGCCCTATAAGACTTGATAAGTATAACTACTTTACCATAGTAGGCTCGCTCATAGGCACTCCACCATACTAGGCTCTATATCTCGGCCACTCTGGGCTTTCTCATAGGCGCTCAACCACAGTAGGCTCGGTATATAACTTACCATCTGATGACAGGTTGCCCAATAGGGGCCTACCCATATATTATAGCTCGATGGTGGTGAAAATACTGTAATACTGTATATATATAGACTCTATGTTCTCTTGACTGGAAAAAGATAATACTTAACTGAATATAAAGTCCCGATAAGGGAGAATACTTGTAACTTATGAGACTAGGATAATGTACATAAGTTCAGGAGTATGAACTTCTGTTTATGCCTCGTTATCAAACACATGTAGTTACGAGATCATTCCAAAATTAAGGAAAGGTTTAACCTTAACATACCTTAACCTCATTTAATCCTTAATAGCTTCCAAGCAACTCTTCAAACAACTCAACTCAGTCTACCATCGCATAAGGAGATTCAAAATCGGTGTTGAATAAAGGCTAAGTCCGTAACTTAAGCTAGTAGCTCGTTTATGTAAATTTTGGAAGCAGATCCCCTGTAAAAAGATCCTTCTCCAATACCATTTACCAACATCCCAACAACACCAATTAATCTATACAACAACAAGTGCACAAACATCACACATAAAATTGTTGTTTAGCACGATGAGCGGCAAGCTTGGATTGAAACCAAACCCCAACTCTTTTTCCCATCTCCCCTGTACTTACATCACCATTAATAGGTCCAGGACATAAACATATATATATTTACATGAAATTCCATCCTTATATCCCTCATAAAAGTAACATCAAATAGCCCCACAAGATAAAACTACGACATGAACAACTTTTAGGTATTATGTGGTTGCTTCTTCTCCTATTTACAACATCAGCAACATACTTAACATATTGAAAAGAATAACAATAATAAGAACATTATAACCAACATGAACAAGATATTCCCCATGATTTCCAGTCATATGAAGTCATATATACAACTCCAAAATAGTCTAATAAGAGACAATAATTTCTTATACAACTTCAAGTTCTATATTATAATTCTTCATCCAAATAACTTAACCAACATATAAATAAGATTAATCAAAAACAATATGGTGTTATAATACCTTAAATAATCTAGAAAAATATGAACCAAAGATTCCCTTAGCTTATAAGTACCCTCAATCACATCACAACACCAAAGAGACTTTCTTCTTAACTTAGGCTAACTTTTGAGTTTAGGTTTAGGTAAAACACCATTGGATTCAACTTGGAACCCTTGAGAACTGTTACAGAGGTGTCGAGAGGGTTTGGAAACTATCCTTGGTTGCAGATGACCAAAAACTAAGTTGTCTAAGCCCTGTAAAATGTTCAAGGGTCGTCCACCGCCTAAGTGGGTCCCATTAGGAGTTGCTTGCGCGGTCTTGCGAAAATGTAAATATTTCTCTACTCTGATGTCGTATAGACAAACACTTTAATGAGTTAGAAACTACACTTATTGATCTTCAATTAGGTATGTGAATCATCCCGTAATTTCAAGTATATTGGGAAAAAAGCTCAACTACATTTGACCTAATTTGCAGTACATTTATGAATGTAACTTGCGATGACCTTTGCTAACTTTTGTTCCACAACTCGTTTGAATTCATAATGTAATACACAACTATCATACGATAAAATAAATCATAACATAACGTCCTTATCATATTAAGTTCTCTAATATCACCCCAAAAGTACATGTTATAACATTCCCAACTTGTCAACATTCGATAAAACTTATTTTCTTCAATTTGTTTAGCTTCTAAGCCTTTCAACCCTATTGGTACTTGGAATTCGTGATCTTAAATATTTGTAACCTCCACGATAATATGATTAACTTACTTTATAAATTTTTTAAAGATGATCTCATTTATGAGCTTATATCAATTTACTTACGATGTACTCTTACGTATGAAAACATGGGGTGCAACATTACCCTTCGAGATTTGGACAATATTTTGTCTGTATACGCTCACTACCATGCCATATGGGTCTGATTTAATGAGATTTTTTTACTATTTGTGTTCTTCTTTTGAACTATGATTTACCTAATTTTCTCCTAAATTTATTCTGAGTGATTTTGCATGCTTCGCTTTCCTTATTTGTGTTTGATTGACTATATTTCCTTATTTGTGTGTTGATCTTTACTACTATATAAACCCCCTTTCCTCGTTCCCCTCTAAGGCTTAACAATCACTAAAACCACTGTTATTCTCTCACTCTCACTTGTCTTATACTACTCTGAGGTTAATCTCTTCGCCGGTTGAAAGCGAAGGCCACCGTAAATCAATTATTAGACCTTTCTTAGTGTGAGCACTACACGAGATTCATTTTAAACCCTTGGAAACTCTGACGCACAAAGATTCCTGAGTTCTACTACTCTTCTTATTGTTGGCGATTGAGATATTGCTGAAATTGTTCTTTTTGTCTACTTGTTTGTCAATTACTAACTGGTAAGTCCTTTGGCCTTTGTAGCTTCATCTTTTGTTCGTGAACCAATATGTTACCATGTTATCTCTGATTACAACCCTATTTGTTTCAAGAATAGTTTGCGATTTTGAACTTTTCATAACACTATGACTTACCTAGTTTGGTAACCTGGATTCTGGATTTCTTAAGCATGTTTTACTGTGATGTGTATTTTTGGGGTACTTATGCCTACTATTTTCTATGAGCCTATCGCCCTATCCTACTCCAGAGCCTTGCGATAAACTAATTCATTGCCCTGAATGTGTTCGTATGTACTGTTTCCCTCAGGTCCTTCATGTGTAGCTTGTTATCTTCTTCAATGATCATGTAGTTTTTGAATGTAACAACTACCTGAATCTCTAAGACAGTATGTCATGTTTTCCTTTGATTCCATTGTGATCTGCTGTCACGCCCCGAACTCGCGGAGTACGACCGATGCTCGATCGAGTGAACCCGGCTGAGCAAGCCTATTATATTTTCTTCTACCCAAATTCATCCATGAATAAAGAGAAAATATATCTCATTAATTAAACACTGAGAGGATTTCATTAACAACCTCAATTTCCATTTCCATTATTTACTCCATTTTAAGTCTCAAAATACATACACTTTCATAGCGGACGTGGAACAAGTGATTCAAATAAATCATGACAATTTGACTTTCCCAACACCAATACAGAACCCACACTCTACGGAGCCTCTAGCAAATACAACAGAGAACTATGATGGTGCCGGCAACAAGGCCCCGACTATACCTCAAACACAATACATAAGGAACAAAAGATACATGACCCCGAAATGAAGTGGGGCTCACCAAGTCAGCTGGGAAGAAAGTGTACCGCTATCACTATCAATGCTGCCTACTGTGGGACCACCTACATCTATCAAAGTTGCAGTGCCCCGACAAAAGGGATATTAGTACCGTCGAATAACACTAGTATGTATGACAAAATGTCCTCTTTCAAAATAGAATGCCAATATAAGAAAGGGACAACCATGTAAACAACAAGCAATAATCAATGATATCCAAAGGTGATGTTAAAACATAATAATTTTCAAAATATGAAAATAAGGCAGTGAAGATGATAATCAAAATATGAAGATAATATTATTTTTGGTTAGAAGATCTTTAGTACCAATTCACCGCAGTTCACAATACAACTATTCACAATACCACTACTCACAATATACACATCATAACCAACCGCACAATACCATCGTGAATTTAGCACGGAGTCCGATCACGACCCAATCGGCTAGGCCTTCTTATTTAAAGACATCAAGCACAATCACAATCTTTGTGAAAATATACCACTATAAATCTAGCACGGAGTCCGATCATGACCCGATCGACTAGGCTATCTTATTTGAAGACATCATCCACAATCACAATTCAATTATAATTTCCAGCACAATCACCACCATGTGTGCGGCATGGCATCTGATCACGACCCAATCGACTAAGACATGTCATGTGAGACATCATCCTTTTATATCATCAATCTCATCCCAAATAAGTGGAATAACTTTATTGATTTGCATACAAAGGAAACATAAATATAGATTTCATTTACCTCATGACATTTTATATCGCATATAGCTTCATTGGTACTTTTAACCACTTACAACATCATTATTTAATTGGCTCTCTAGGCCATACATATGATTATTCTTTCATGGAAAAATGGTTGTATTTTATATTCCACCCTTTCGTTTCTTTCCTTTCATTGGTCAACCTCATACATACCAATATATAGAATATTCCGGAAATCACAACTTTAAGTTCATTAGAAATGAAGACTTTAAACACAATAGATTTCTTTCCAATAAATGTAGTAAAATGATTGGTAATCAAAGCGCAACTTAAAATCCTAAACAAGTAACACACCGTTTATTCTTAAAATACTTTTTCCAAAAGAGGGCAATACATAATTTCAACCCATGAATATGTAAGAGCTCAAAAACGTTAGGAATACTTACAAGACATATCAATAGTTAAAACAACCATATTTGGGCATGACTTGAGTACATAAGCTTTTAGGCAAATCTATTTTTGAAGTCTTTTAAAACACTTGAATCAAGGCTCATTTCATAATCATTCTCACATCGATCATTTCATATCATCGGCACCGTTGGCCATAAGTATAACTTTCTTTCTTGGCACGTTGGCCACGCTTTATATCCCCAATTTACTTATTTCACTTCCAAATATCTTTATATTTTATCAACAATAAGACATTTCCAATCAAGACTTTAGGTACATATATGAGCGATTAAGAGTCTTAAGCATATTGAGATTTCCTCAAACAATTTGGCATCATAACCTTCATTTGAAACACGACTCAAAGACATATTATTTTGATACACATATTATTCTTTAACACATTCCCAAAAGATAACATAATGCGATATAAACAGTCAGAACACGTCTTTGAATACATAATTCTCAACACTTTTCTTATTCAGAATACATATTTGACATATATCTTTCAACACTAGCTCATTCGGGATAGCCAATTTTATAATGAACAACTCGGAATTTACATAAATTTCATGAACACTGTGAGATTCAATTCTAAAAAAGAAGTTGAGACAACATACCTTTCTTGAGCATTCCATACATTACTACGATGTTCCGGAAATTCTAGCAACTTCAATCTATTTAGAAACATAACAAAAGTAAATCATAATTAGGAATATATTCATGGGTTCACCTCACTTAAGCATTTTATCAAACACTAGGTGTGCAAATTGGTTACAAGGTTCTTCCACAAGATTTCCTTCACTTCGCAACCCATTCTTTACTCATTTGAGCTCAACAATCTTCCCACAAATGTTATTTGTACATACATGTATAAATAATACTCTCACACCCAAGAATCATACTTCTCATGACCTACTTTTAATCAAAATCCCGAAATTTAGGGCTAGGAAGTAGAATCTTACCTATTAGATTAAGGTCTTGTGAAATCTTCGACAATTGAGCAAGAATTGATGAACAAAATAGCTAGGTATTCTCTTTATCTCTCTAAGATAGCTCTCTCTTTTCTCTAAAAGAAATCACAGTTTACCTTCTAAAATGACCCCCTAAGGCCTTATACCAAAATTGGATTAGATATGAAAATTTCCAAAAATAACCCCCGAAGTCAATTATGTGGTGCAATTGTGCTATAGCAGAATTCTTTGTGGGCAACAGAATTGGTTTTGCTACAGCAGAATTATTCTACGAACAATTGTGCGATAGCATAATCACTTTTGCGACGGCAGAATGGTGTTTTAAAATTGCCAATTGTCTACTTCACTTCGCGACAGATATACGGTCTGCGGAGTGATTTTGCGGTCACAAAATCGATCGCAGAAAGGCCATTTTATGCAAACATTTACCTCTAACTCTCCAATTCATTGTACTACTCAAATATTTGTCACTATGGCTCGTTTTCTATAATTTTTAAACACATGAGCCTACCTCGACACAATGAAACCTCAAATTCCTTAGGGAAATTTTTCGAGGCCTTACATCTGCTAAACTCTATGTTTCTAAGTGTTTCCCAGGGCTTTGTAGTGTAAACATCAATGTTTAGCCTTTTCCTATATGTAATTAATTAGCACGAGGCTTTATAATTATCTATCCTATTAACCTAGGGTTGATACTTTCATCTACCATGAACCTAATGTCTGCCTGTCTTGTTAGCCTAAGGTTGACATAATCTTTTACCTATTGTAAGTTCTTAGAATCCTTCTGCTATAGTTAGTGTTAATCATGTTAAGTCTGATGATCAATTAAGTGTGTTTGCCAAATTATGCCACTACTAAGATTGTTACGCAAAACCTTTATGTTAAAATCCTCATATGAGGGTTGTATTCCACCCTCTTCTTGTGTATGATTCTGCTTGGCTATCATATGTAATTCTTTGGGTTGGTTCTATTTGCAGTGGCTTGGTGGTTTATGATACCTTAGCTTGACCCTGTTAATCTTATTTTTTTCTGGAATTACTTCCCTTATGTGTCTTTGATGTCTTTCAACTCCGCATGGCCCTATCTATTGGCTGAAACTGCAGCTTTTCGGTCGTAGAGACTAAGTGTTCAAGTTGTTCCATGAGTAGTTATGTTACCTATATGGCTAATTTGGCATCCATTAGCGTAATTACTGAAATTGTTTGGGCCTGGTATGCTGGGACTGTCTTAGGTATTGGGAGTTCAAAGTATACTATCTGCACCTGGAGTTTGGGCTAGCTATCCGCATGATGTTCTAAGCCTATTTGAAGGCCAGATGTAATTACTAGGTTATTCTATATTTTTATTTGGGCCTGTAATTATTTAAAATGACTTGTACTAGCTTGTAAAATTGAATGAGATCGAAATTAGTGAAAGGGGGCTGGGGTATTCTAATGTTTGCGTGAACGGGTAGAAAACATGTCTATAGGATTTAATTGTCTTGTTTGCTATTTGTTTGGCATGCATTGATTCTACACACTAATAGAAATCACGCCTATAGGAATGACACACTTCAATTAACTTATCTAATACTTGTACACTATTCAAAGGATGATAGTTTAAGTAATTACTATACATATTTCCATGTCTACTACTGTACGCTCTTATACAACATGTTTATAGGGATCATACAGCTTGTTTAATTGTTAGACAACATGCCTATAGGATGCAATAACACATGAATTTTTCTCATGCTCATCTAAATACCATATTGTAGGGATTCAACCAATCAATTACTCAGTCACTTCTACTGCTTTTATTACGCTAATCATCTAGATATCATGATGATAGAATCTTAATGAATTAATCGACTACTTTTATTGCTTTAGTCTACTTCCACACTTAGATGACATTCATATACGGATAAAGTATAATAAAATCAAATTCAATTGTCAACTATTAGAAATCCTGCCTACGGGATACTGTCACCCGCCTAAGAAGCATGTTTATAAAATCAACGTCGTTAATTCTAAGCTTTCAAATAGTTGTACCGCCTCATCGTGCAAACAATTAGAGATCATGCCTATAAGGTCTGCAATACCTTTAATCTGCCAATTCCTTAGTCTAAAGATGCAGTACTGCTTGTACAAAATATTGGAGATCAGAATTATGTATAAACCATGTCTGTAGGATTCAACTACTCTAATGCGTCTTAACTATCTATTGTCTAATCTGCCCGCATGCATTTGTTGTTATCTGTGGAGGCTAACTTGATCCATTCATTGTCCTCATGTGAAGTCCTATGTGTATTGAATGTGTGTTTAGTTTTATCAATTTGATCATTCTAAGTAGAGTCTAGAACCACCCAAATAGTAGGTTTAAATCCTCCTGGGCTATAGGCATGGGACAGGTAGTGCACACATAGGAGACGACCTAGAATTGAATTAGAGCGCTTTAGGTAAATAACTTTAATATAGTAATCGCGTAGCAGGAGATGACAGTCTATGCCCACTGATTATTATTTGCAACTCGCAACCCCTACCCTAAGAGAGTTGCGAAGTATTATTTATGTTGCATGGGGTGATCCTTTAGGCTAAAAAACATAGGACCCCCCTTTATATATTTATTGTTCGCACTTAGTTGTTGAATTTTGAATAATTAAGTTGTACCTTGTAACCTTTGAGGACTTGTACTTATTATCTATATAGTTTAATTGCTATCCCATTTTATCTACATTTGTTAGAACCTTTGAATTCTTTGTCTTCCCTCACTTATATGATCACTTAAGACAATTATAATCCGATAATCCCACATTGCGTAAACTTTGGCCAGGACCTACAGTTGTGGACCTCGAAGAGTGCCTAACACTGTCTCTTTGAGGTAATTTGAGCCCTTACCCTATCTTTGGTGAAAAAGACTAATTAAATAGAATTATTTGCAAATATGTGCTGTAATGCATCTTAAAAGCATTAGGTGGAGACTCTTCTATATTAATACCCATTTAAAAGAGTTGCCACATGTCGAAATCCATTTTTGCGAGAAAAAGGGTCGCGACAGCATGGCGACTCTGCTAGAGATTTACACTTAGGCTATTACCATAAAGAATTTGACTTACGAGGATTAACGGATTATTTGATGACATGTATACCCCTTCCTGTATTTCCCTTTATTTTATTTAAATTGCTATGACATATACATTCCCTCTCCATTTCCTTCATCTTGTCTAAAACTGCTATGTCATATCTCTCCCCATCCCTACCTCCCTATTTGCTTCATTTAATTACGTCCTCGCATATTTTCATGAGTTAAACTAACTTCTCCTTTTGTCTTTCCTTTTTCTTTTCTTCGAATCGTTTATATTTATCATGACACGGATTTTCCACCCACGAGAGTCGTGATGACTCCTACTCGTAGAAGCTAGGCAAGTCATGAACTTAGAAATCATTAACTCTTTTATTTTAAAACTTCTTACCAATTATAATAACAAGGAAATAAACCATTAAATAATAGCGAAATATGAAATTTAGCGGAAGTCTTAAATAAATAGAAAACGAAAATGTCTCAAAGACCATCACGTGCCTCTAACCAGAACCTGGTGTCACAACATCCACGAAATACTAAGAGTACTAAATACAACCGTTAGAAAGAAATATAGCACTATTTGTATCGAATACATGAGATACCAGAATATGAAATATGATAGAGGAGACGCTGGGCCTGCAGACACCTGCAAGGCTACCTCGGTGTCTCGATGGACTGAAGGCTGGCTCCCGAGCTACTGCTGCTGACCAAAGGCTACTCTGGTATCTGCATAGAGTGCAGAGTGTAGTATCAGCACAACCGACCCCATGTGCTGGTAAGTGCCTAGCCTAACCCCGGCGAGGTAGTGACGAGGCTAGGAACAAACTCCAGATAAACCTGTGCAGTTATATAATATACAAATGAAATATAAACAAGTAATAACGGTTTAAAAGGGAGGGGGAAACATGCTTCGGGGAAACATACGAATTCTATCAGAAACTTAATAAAGTATGAAAGAACACTTGATGTCTACAATCAATATGATAACAATACTATTGCGGTGCACAACCCGATCTCTTATCATTTAACCTTGTTGCGGCGTGCAACCCGATCCACATATATAACTGTTACGACGTACAACCCGATCCAATATAATATCTGTTGCGGCGTGTAACCCGATCCACGTATATAACTGTTGTAGTGTGCAACCCGATCCAATATAATATTTGTTGCGGCATGCAACCCGATCCACATATATAACTGTTGCGGTGTGCAACCCGATCCATCATATACAGTCAACAATAATCATAACTAACCGTCCCGGCAAGGGAGAAACAACCATAACCAAACCTGTTCCAACATCTAACTATCTCTACTATAACTCAACTAGTTTCAACATCTAACATGAAGAATCATCAACTTAAGCGTCCATAATATCAATTCAGAACACAATGCAAGGGAACCTCAACTCAACAATAGCCCGGCAAGGGGGCAACATAATGATCTCTTCTCTTTCTCACTTTTACCTCACAATTCACTGCACAACTCGAGTCAATGCTCTAAGGTTTCAATTATCACTTATACTTTCACAATTCGTTATACAACCGGAGGCAACTCTCCTCAATGTTCACAGGTCACAATTCATTCCACAACTTTACACAATAAATAGAAATCTTTACCCCTCAAGCTAAGACTCATGGTCGTGTTTGACACCAACGTATAGATACTCATCACCATGCCTATACGTCGTACTCGATAAGAAGCAAATAGCAAATAGGACACAACTCCTAATCTCTCAAGCTAAGATTAGACCAAACACTTACCCCAATGCCACGAACACAACGCAAGCTTCAATTATAGCTTTACCCCTCGATTCCTCCGCCAATTCGCTCGTATCTACACACAAGTTACTTAATTACATCAATAAACGCTAAATAAATCAATTTGAATGCATGAAAATGAGTTTTTCAAAGTTTTACCCAAAAAGTCAAAATCGCCTTCGGGCCCACGTGGTCAATGTCACGACCCAAACCGATGGGCCGGGACGGGTACCCGATACCTTACTCAACTGAGTACCAACGTAATGTATCTTTCTTAATACATCATCATATACACATGCATACGGGCCTAATAGGCCAACATGATCCTTTATAAACTCAAAACATAGGCCGACAAGGCCGTACAATCTTTTATGTACACGACATATGTCTACAAGCCTCTAAGAATACATAAATGTCATAAGGGTCGGGACAGAGTCCCGCCATACCAAACAATACACGTCTAAATCATACTAACCAAGCGAGCAACTCCGAAGCAAATGGAGCGCACCAACATCTTTCGCTGAGCTGATAGCCTACTTGGAGGGCTCTCGACCTGTCTATCGGGACCTGCGGGCATGAAACGCAGCGTCCCCAGGCAAAAGGGACGTCAGTACGAATAATGTACTGAGTATGTAAGGCACATAAATAAATACATGAGAGATATGGAAGACATATAGAGTACATGACTCAACCTGTAAGTCTGAATAACTTTGTAAATCATAAATTACTTTTAACGTCATGCATATGCGTATGAATGTCATGTCGTGCATAGGTACATATTTCATAATATCATCAGCCTCTGAGGGCATCCCATCATATCATATCGGCCACTGTGGGCAAAATCATCATCGTATACCAGCTGATCAGGTGGTGGTGCGTATATAACGCCATAACCTTTCCCATATCCCATATACATATATACATACATATATACGCGTATATAACGCCGTTTGAATCATATTTACATATATATGTGTATATAACGCTGTTTGAATCATACTTGGCCACAGTGGGCAACATCATCATCATAAATCAGCTGATCAGGTGGTGGTGCGTATATAACGCCGTAACCTTTTCCCATTCCGTATACATATATTTACGTATATACACGTATATAATGCCATCTAGTCATGGGTCAACGCACATTAATGCAATGCATGAAAAATACGTCAATAAAGTCATTCGAAAGGTCATAAGACCACTTTGCCTCTTGAGCAATATCATAAAGTAACATCTTTTCAGCTTTCGTATTTTTCTGAGACCCATGAACAGATGATAAAATATTATGACACATGAGAATTAAAGAATATAGATATTTCTATTACTTCTATGAGTAGAGTCACTTATGGAATTTGTGCATTTGCACGTTTCGTTCATATCGTGTGGATCATGCCAAAAGAAAGAAGGGATAGCCTTAACATACCTAGAGTAGGGAAAATTCGTGTAATATTCTTGTCTCAATTCGGTGGCTATTCGGGAAAAAAAATTGGAGGCCATCCTGGCGGCATTGCTATTACTTCTGTTGCTCGTTCTGATGCAATCGCCCATGATGTTGATCATTCCAATAAAATCGTCACCTCCAAGAGCAATTCGACCATTTTTTTAATGACTTCTCAAGCAAACCATTTTTCCAAAAGCTACTATTTAGATAAGAAAAGAAAGAGCTTGCTAGTTGTTTCTTCTTGTATGTATACATGCATAAATACAGAAGATATGAACCTCTCACCACTTCAAGTTAGTGTACACCATTAATCAGCAATTCCCATTGTCAAAAACGTATTTCACAAAGTATGATACAAGACTAAAAACACTAACTCTTCAAAGGATAATTAACTTTTGCCACGTGGTATCCTACATAGCCATCTAAGAAAATAAGATCCTTAGTCATTTCTTGAATTGTGGCTTTTTGCCACGTGTAATTCCTATCCACTTATTGGTTAACTGCGTAATGTCTTGTTACCCGGTAATTAATCAATTACCCGCATAATTTAAAAATTACCACAAATTATTTAAAGTATTACTCACTTTCCACATACCTTATATACCTTACTAGCATGGCCATGTAGTATCTTGTATGACACTAGTCCATAAATACTGGGTATTTTAGTTCGGGTTGTATTTTACCCCAAAATGCCAAATTTCGACAAAATTTATTTTCTTCGATATTACTTGCCCTATTACCTTCACAACACTTATTTATTGCTTGCTATAAATAACGTAAGTACGCTAACGTCAAGATGATCTCATCCCCGAGTCTTACATCTGTTAACTGAAAACGAAATTTTAAAGTACAATACTTCAAGGTGAAACATCGTCCTAACTTAATACTGTGAAACGCGACATCACCGTAATGTAATACTGCTGGTCGTGACATCTCGCTTCCGGGATCTCATTAATTTATTTATGGCATACTTTCATGTACGAAAATATGGGGTGTAACAGTCAAAACCCGAGGTTCGACCCAAACCCAATTACCCATTCCCCCACGAGCCCAAATATGTAATTTATTTTGAAATCGAACCTCAAATCGAGGTCCAAATCCCCAATTTTTGAAAAACCTAGGTTCTAACCAAAACACCCAATTTCCCCATGAAAATCATTGATTTGAAGTTGAAATCATATTAAAAGATGTTAATGATTGAAGAAAACTAGTTAAAAAACGACTTACAATTGATTTGGAGAAGAAAGGTTGTTTGAAAAATCACCTCTTATGTTTTAGGGTTTTGAAAAGTGAAAAATAACTGGAAAGTCTATTTAAATATACTCCTCTCAGGCCCTCTCCGCAGACCGCATAAAAAGGACTGCGGCCACGGACCGCATAAAAAGGACTGCGGCCGCGGAGCTCCACCGCGAACCACAAGAAATCGAGCGCGACCGCGAAATCTTGGCTTTGCTCACCGCGGACCGCACAATTCTCACCGCGGTCGCGGAGCCCCCACCACGGCCGCGAAGCCTGGCTTCAGAGATCTGCAACTTCTCTGAATCTGCAATTTTTTTTCCTAAGTGTAAAAACATCCCGAAACTCACCCGAGCCCTCGGGGCTTCAAACCAAATGTAATACTAACTCAAAAACAATATATGGACTTACTCGTATAATCAAATCATCAAAATAACCTCATGAACATCAAATTAAATCTTGAGATCGATGAAATTTTCTCTAAAGTTCTTTAAACATAAATTTTGCAATTTAAGTCTGAATCACGTCACATGACATCCGTTTTTCACCAAATTCCACAGAAATGTCTTAAATCATATATAAGACTTGTACCGGGCACCGGAACAAAAATACGGGCCTGATACCATCTTGTTCTCATCAAATTTTATTTCAAATTTCTTTAAACAGTTTCAGAAAATAATTTTCTTTGAAAATTTATTTCTCGGGCTCGGGACCTCGGAATTCGATTCCGGGCATACGCCCAAGTCCCATATTTTCCTACGGACACTTTGGGACGGTCAAATCATGGGTCCGGGTCCGTTTACCCAAAGCGTTGACCGAAGTCAAATTAGCTCATTTTATAATCAAAACTTATCATTTTCACAGATTATCGTATTTAACCTTTCCGGCTATGCGCCCGGACTGCACATGCAAATCGATGTGACTCTAAATGAGGTTAAAAAGGGTCCTAAGAGAATTCTGTGGGACAAAATTATTTTCAAGGCCTCAAAACACGGAAGTTTCATTTTAAAACAAGTGATGACCTTTTGGGTCATCACATTCTCCACCTCTAAAACAACCGTTCGTCCTCGAATGTACAGAAAAAGGAAGTACCTAAGTCAGGGAAAAGATGGGGATAACGGCTCCGCATATCGGACTCAGACTCCCAAGTCGATGCCTCAGGAGGCTGACCTCTCCACTGAACACGAACAGAAGGAAAACGCTTCGACCTCAACTGACGAACCTGCCGGTCTAGAATTGCTACTGGCTCCTCCTCATAAGCCATGTTCTTGTCCAACTGGACAGTGCTGAAATCTAACACGTATGATGGATTGCTGTGATATTTCTGAAACATGGACGCATAAAACATTGGATGCACGACTGATAAGCTCGGTGGCAATGCAAGTCTATAGGCCACCTCTCCCACTCGAACAAGAATTTCAAATGGACCAATGAACCTAGGGCTAAGCTTGCCCTTCATCCCAAATCTCATTACACCCTTCATAGGAGAAACTCAGAGCAACACCCGGTCTGCATAACTCTTTTGCCTGGATTGAGCTGTACGAAGCCTATCCTGAATAATCCTGACCTTGTCCAAGGCCTCATGAACTAGATCCGTACCCAATAACCAAGCCTCCCCCGGTTCAAACCATCCAACCGGAGATCGACACCATCTACCGTATAAAGCCTCATAAGGAGCCATCTGGATACTCGACTGGTAGCTGTTGTTGTAGGCAAACGTTACTAAAGGAAAGAACTGATTCCACGAACCTCCAAAATCGATAATGCAGGGTCGGAGCATATTCTCCAAAATTTGAATAGTTCGCTTGGATTGCCCGTCCGTCTGAGGATGAAATGTTGTACTCAAGTCAACCTGGGTGCCCAACTCTCGCTGAACGGCTCTCCAGAAATGCAAGGTAAACTGCGTACCTCGGTCCGAAATGATAGATACATGCACACCATGAAGACGAACAATCTCTCGGATATATATCTCAACTAACCTCTCGGATGAATAGGAGACTGCCACAGGAATAAAATGCGCTGACTTGGTCAGCCTAGCAACAATGACCCCTACTGCGTCAAACTTCCTCCGAGTCTGCGGGAGTCCAATAACGAAATCCATAGTGATCCGCTCTCACTTCCACTCGGGAAGCTCAATCCTCTGAAATAAACCACCAGGCCTCTGATGCTCGTACTTAACATGCTGACAATTCAAACACCGAGCTACACATGCAATGATATCCTTCTTCATTCTCCACCACCAATAATGTTGCCGCAAATCCTGATACATCTTCGCGGCGCCCGAATGAATAGAGTACCGGGAGCTATGGGCCTCCTCTAAAATCAACTCTCGTAGCCCATTCACATTTGGCACACACACTCGACCCTGCAATCTCAAAACTCCATCATCATCTAGGGTAACCCGCTTGGCACCCCCGCACTACACTGTGTCTCTAAGGACGCACAAATGGGGATTATCAAACTGCCGATCACGGATATGCTCCAATAAAGAAGAACGAGCGACCGTACAAGCTAATACACGACTAGGCTCAGAAATATTCAACCTCACAAACCTATTGGCCAAGGCCTAAACATCCAAAGCAAGCGGCCTCTCACCGACCGGAATGTAAGCAAGACTGTCCATACTGGCTGACTTCCTACTCAAGGCATCGGCCACCACATTGGCCTTTCCCGGGTGATATAAGATAGTGATATCATAATCCTTCAACAACTCCAACCACCTCCTCTGCCTCAAATTCAGCTCCTTCTGCTTGAACAAATACTGAAGACTCTTATGTGTATTCTCTTTGCCTCAATAGGATTGGTAAGGTAAGGTTTAGCACGGTTAGTGTTGCCTTGGTCCTATGCCTTTGGAAAAATATCCACACGGCTATGAGATTATATGCCCTCGTGAGACGTTGCCGACAGCTACACCATGACCTCTACATGAGGCTGCCATCATAACGCAATGTGAGGTGCAGAGGAGTGATTATATAGCCAAGGCATATGGGTAACAATATCGGTGCTATTGTCCCCCTTATTTATACTTTTCCTAATTGTTGTATTTTTGTTTTTCTTTTATTAATAAAAAACTAGCCCTAGGCGCTTGCCTAGTGGATTGCCAAAAAAAATAAAATACTGAAGACTCTTGTGATCCGTGTACACCTCACATGCCACGCCATACAGATAATGCCTCCAAATCTTCAATGCGTGAACTATGGCTGCCAACTCTAACTCATGAACTGGATAGTTCTTCTCATGAATCTTCAACTGCCACAAAGCATAGGCAATGACCTTGCCATCTTGCATCAACACTGCACCAAGCCCAACACGAGAAGCATCACAATAAACTGTATAAGGCCGTGAACCTGTGGGCAAAACCAACACCGGTGCCGTAGTTAGAGCTGTCTTGAGCTTCAGAAAGCTCATCTCACACTCGTTCGACCATCTGAACTGGGCACCCTTCTGGGTCAACCTGGTCATCGGGGATGCAATAGATGAAAATCCCTCCACGAACCGGCAATAGTAACCTGCCAATCCCAAGAAACTCCGAATCTCTGTAGCTGATGCTGATCTAGGCCAGTTCTTAACTGCCTCATCTTCTTCGGATCCACCTGAATACCCTTTGCTGATACAACATGACCCAGGAATGCAACTGAACTCAACCAGATCTCACACTTCCAGAATTTATCATATAACTGACTATCCCTCAAGGTCTGAAGAACCACTCTAAGATGCTGCTCATGCTCCTCCCGGCTGCGGGAATATATCAAAATATCATCAATAAAGACTATCACGAACGAATCCAAATAAGGTCTGAACACCCGGTTCATCAAATCCATAAAAGTTGTTGGGGAATTTGTCAACCCGAACGACATAACCAAGAACTCATAATCAATCTTTGAAAACACCTTGGCAACCTGAAGCTGATCAAACAAATCATCAATTCTCGGCAATGGATACTTATTCTTGATTGTAACCATCTTCAGCTACCGGTAATCAATACAAATTCTCATCGATTTGTCCTTCTTCTTAACAAACAACACTGGCGCACCCCAAGGAGAAACACTGGGCATAATGAATCCCTTCTCAAGCAAGTCTTGCAACATCTCCTTCAACTCTTTCAACTCAGGCGGGGCCATATGGTACGGCAAGATAGAAATGGGCTGAGTGCCTGGAGCCAAATCAATGAAAAAATCAATATCCCTGTTGGGTGGCATACCCGACAAGTCTGAAGGGAATACCTCAGGAAACTGATGAACAACGGGCACAGAATCAATAGAGGGAACCTCAGCACTAGAATCACAAACATATGCCAAATAGGCCAAACACCCCTTCTCGACCATGCGTCGAGCCTTCACGTAAGAGATAAAACACCTGGTAGAATGACTAGGAGTCCCTCTCCACTCTAAACGAGGCATAATCGGTAAAGCTAAGGTCATAGTCTTGGCGTGACAGTCCAAAATAGTGTGGTAAGGTGACAGCCAGCTCATCCCCAATATGACATAGAAATCGACCATGTCTAAAAGCAACAAATCTGCACGAGTCTCAAGACCCCCAATCACCACAATACAAGAACGATGGACTCGATCAACTACAATAGAATCGCCTACCGGTGTAGACACATAGACAGGAACACTCAATGAATCACTAGGCATAACCAGATATGGTTCAAAATAAGATGACACATACGAGTAGGTTGACCCTGGATCAAATAATACTGAAGCATCTCTATCACAAACAAGAACCGTACCTGTAATAACTACATCTGAAGCCTCAGCCTCGGGCCTAGCTGGTAGAGCATAACATCGGGGCTAGGTACCACCACCCTGGGCTCCATCTCTGCAACGGCCTGCAGCTGGCTGGTCTCCACCTCTAGCGGCATGAGCTCCACCTCTAAATCCTCTACCTCTACCTCTAGCACCTCTAACCCTACCTCTAGCTGGCTGGGTGGTCTATGGAATACCTGGTGCCTAGACCATAGCACGGGAACCCTGTTGCTGCGACTGAGTACCTACCAACCTCAGACAAGTCCTCCTAATGTGACCATACTTACCACACTCAAAACACCCACCTGAGTGTTGTGGCTAAGGAAATTGAGACTGACTTTGGCGACCCGAATGACCACCCTGAAAACACTGGAGCGGCAGTGCACTGATAGGAGCTGGTAGTGCACTGTAGGACTGCTGATCAGAATACCATATTTGCGGTCCACGGCTACCCGAAGCGCCGTGAGAGACCTGAAGAGCTGACTGAAAAGGCCTAGAAGGATGGCCTCTACCATATGAATCCCTACCTCCAGATGAGGAACCACTGAATCTACCTAAATGACGGGGCCTCTTATCCGACCCATGACCACCTCCCTGCGACAGGACAATCTCCACTCTACAGGACACATTGGCTGCTTGAAAATTGATCTCACTCCCAGCCTCCCTAGCCATCTGAAGGCGAATCGGCTGAATAAGACCATTAATAAACCTCATAACCCTCTCTCTCTCTCAGTAGGAAGTATGACAAGAGCATGGCGAGCTAAGTCGATGAAACTGGTCTCATACTGGGTAACCGTCATGGAACCCTGCTGGAGGCACTCAAACTGCCTCCGATAAGCCTCTCGCTAAGTAATGGGGAGAAACGTCTAAAGAAATAGTTGTGTGAACTACTCCCAAGTCAAGGCTGGCGTTCCGGATGGTATAGCTAAGCAATAATCCCTCCACCAAGTCTTGGCGGATCCAGATAGGCGAAATGTAGCAAAATCGACCCCATTGATCTCGACAATACCCATGTTCCTAAGAACCTCGTGACAGCTGTCTAGATAATCCTAGGGATCCTCAGTAGATACACCGCTAAAAGTGGAAGTGAAGAGCTTGGTGAACCTATCCAGCCTCTATAAAGCATCGACAAACATATCCACTCCATCACCGATCTAAGCTAATGCACCCGGCTGAACTACTTCAACTGGCTGAACCGCTAGAGTCTGAATCTGAGGAGCTACCTGCTCCGGAGTGCGAGTAGCAGTAGTCTAGGCCCCTCCTCCAGCCTGAGAGACAGCTGGTGCTATAGGAAGCAAGGTCGCTCAGGTGACACTCTCCATGAGGCCCACTAATCAGACAAGAGCATCCTGAAGGACTTGGGTAGCAATAAACCCGCCTGGGACCTGAGTTGGGCCCACCGGAGTTGCTGGGGCCAGAACCTCGTCATCAAAGTCAACTTGAGGCTCCGCTACTGGGGCTGCTGCTCGGGGCTGAGCTCTACCCCTACCTCGGCCTTTGGCACGGCCTCGCCCTCTACCCTCTCGTGGGAGCTACTGCTGGGGGCTCGGGCTGATGAGCGGTAGATGAGGAAGCGCGTGTTCTCGCCATCTGCGAAAGAACAGAGTAGAAGTTCAATTTGTATTGAGAAACAAAACCGCATGACGAGAAAGAACAAATGTGAAGTTTTCCTAACCTTATAGCCTCCGAGGGATAAATACAGACGTCTCCGTACCGATCCCTCAGACTCTACTGAGCTTGTCCGTGAATTGTGAGACCTATGTAACTTAAAGCTCTAATACCAACTTGTCACGATCCTGATTTGCCACCCTCGGGAGTCATGATGGCGCCTACTCGTAGAAGCTAGGCAAGCCATGAACTTAGAAATCATTAACTCCTTTATTTTAAAACTTCTTACCAATTATAATAACAAGGAAATAAACTGTTAAATAACAGCAGAATATGAAATTTAGCGAAAGTCTTAAATAAATAGAAAATGAAAATGTCTCAAAGACCATCACGTGCCTCTAACCAGAACCTGGTGTCACATCATCCACGGACTACAAAGATTACTAAATACAACTGTTTGAAAGAAATATAGCATTGTTTGTCTCGAATACATGAGATAACAAAATATGAAATAAGATAGAGGAGACACTAGGTTTGCGAATGCCTGCAAGGCTACTTCGGTGTCTTGGTGGACTAAAGGCTGGATCCCGAGCTACTGCTGCTGACCAAAGGCTACTCCGGTATCTGCACCGAGTGCAGAGTGTAGTATCAGCACAACCGACCCATGTGCTAGTAAGTGCCTGGCCTAACCCTAGCAAGGTAGTGACGAGGCTAGGACCAGACTCCAGATAAACCTATGTAGTTATATAATATACATCGAAAATATAAAAAGGTAATAACGGTTTACAAGGGAGGGGGAAACATGCTTCGGGGAAACATATCAATTTTATCAGAAACTTAATAAAGTATGAAAGAACACTCGATGTCTACAATCAATACGATAACAATACTATTGCGGCGCGCAACCCGATCCCTTAACATTTAACCTTGTTGCAGCGTGCAAACTGATTCACATATATAATTGTTGCGGCATGCAACCCGATCCAATATAATATTTGTTGCGGCGTGCATCCCGATCCACGTATATAACTTTTGCGGCGTGCAACCCGATCCAATATAATATCTGTTGCTGCGTGCAACCCGATCCAAATATATAACTGTTGTTTCGTGCAACCCGATCCATTATATACAGTCAACAATAATCATAACTAACCGTCCCGTCAAGGGAGAAACAGCCATAACCAAACCTGTTCCAAAATCTAACTATCTCCACAATAACTCAACTAGTTTCAACATCTAACACAAAGAATCATCAACTTAAGAGTCTGTAATATCAATTCAGAACACAATGCAAGGGAACCTCAACTGAACAATAGCCGGCAAGGGGGCAACATAATGATCTCTTCTCTTTCTCACTTTTACTTCACAATTCACTACACAGAACCACTGCTCTAAGGTTTTGATTATCACTTATACTTTCACAATTCGTTATACAACCGGAGCCAACGATCCTCAATGTTCATAGGTCATTATGCTTTACACAATAAATAGAAATTTTCACCAAGGCATGAATAATACAACAAAATCATGAAAATCACAAGATAAGACTCACGGTCATGTTTGACATCAATGTATAGATACTCGTCACCATGCCTATACGTCGTACTCGATAAGAAGCAAATAGCAAATATGACACAACTCCTAATCCCTCAAGCTAAGGTTAGACCAAACACTTACCTCGATGCCACGATCACAACTCAAGCTTCAATTATAGCTTTACCCCTCGATTCCTCCGCCAATTCGCTCGTATCTAGCCACAAGTTACTTAATTACATCAATAAACGCTAAATAAATCAATTTGAATGCATGAAAATGAGTTTTCCAAAGTTTTACCCAAAAAGTCAAAATCGCCCTCGAGCCCACGTGGTCAAAACCCGAGGTTCGAACCAAAACCCGATTACCTATTTCCCCACGAGCCCAAATATGTAATTTTTTTTGAAATCGGACCTCAAATCGAGGTCCAAATCCCCAATTTTTGAAAAACCTAGGTTTTACCCAATGAAAATCATTGATTTGAAATTGAAATCATGTTAAAAGATGTTAATGATTGAAGAAAACTAGTTAAAAACAACTTACAATTGATTTGGAGAAGAAAGGTTATTTGAAAAATTGCCTCTTATGTTTTAGGGTTTTTAAAAGTGAAAAATAACTGGAAAGTCCGTTTAAATATACTCCTTTTAGGCCCTCTCCGCGGACCGCATAAAAAGTACTGCGGCCAAGGAGCACCACCGCGGACCGCATAAAAAGGACTGCGGCTGCGGAGCTCCACCGCGGACCACAAGAAATCGAGCGCGGCCGCGAAGGCTTGGCCTTGCTCACCGCGGACCGTACAATTCCCACCCCAGTCGTGGAGCCCCCATCGCGGCCGTGAAGCTTCCACCGCGGACCGCGAAGCCTGGCTTCAGAGACCTGTAACTTCTTTGAATCTGCAATTTTTTTCCTAAGTGTAAAAATATCCCGAAACTCACCCGAGCCCTCGGGGCTCCAAACCAAATGTCATACTAACCCAAAAACATCATATGGACTTACTCATGTAATCAAATCATCAAAATAACCTTATGAACATCAAATTAAATCTCGAGATCAATGAAATTTTCTCTAAACTTCTTTAAACATAAATTTTGCAATTTAAGTCTGAGTCACATCACATGACATCCGTTTTTCACCAAATTCCACAGAAATATCTTAAATCATATATAAGACCTGTACCGTGCGCCGGAACCAAAATACGGGTCCGATACCATTATGTTCTAATCAAATTTTATTTCAAAGTTCTTTAAATAGTTTTAGAAAATAATTTTCTTTAAATAGTTCCATATTTTCCTATGGACCCTCCAGGACCGTCAAATCACGGGTCTGGGTCCGTTTACCCAAATCGTTGACCGAAGTTAAATTAGCTCATTTTTATAATCAAAACTTATCATTTTTCACAGATTATCGTATTTAAGCTTTTCAGCTATGCGCCCGGACTGCACACGCAAATCGAGGTGACTCTAAATAAGGTTTTCAAGGACTTGAAATACAGAAGTTTCGTTGTAAAACAAGTGATGATCTTTTAGGTCATCACAATAGTTGGTTGTTTTGATGAACTTTTATCATGCAAATATCTGGAAATGTGTTATTATTTTTGCATAAAGCATGATTTCCACATCAAACTCCATTCATGCTTATTATCAACATAGTAGTTCTTGATGAGTGTTCGCGCTTTCCCAAAAACTCCCTTTAAACTGAAAAGGCTTCTTTTCGGTAGAATAGTTGATCTACAGTACAGTCGATGGTTGACGAGTGCAAAACACACACACTTAAGTTATTCTCGCTAATCAAATATAGTATTGTATAATATTGTATCCACGAGGATTGGATTTAAATAGTATTCTCGTAGTTTCTAGCTTGATTTCTATCTAGGAGGATCAACAATTGAGATTTATATGATTACTAATTAAAATTAACTAAGAATCTAAATCTATTGACTAGTGACTATCGAAACAAGGAATAAGCAAATTAGATTATCAGTGGGAGAAGATATGGTTTTGACAAGATAGGTGCAAGATAATTGTTTGAGATTTAACTCCAGATAATTCACTTCTTATGTTCTAGTGAGTCTCTCGAATTCACTCAATTATTAGTTCAAACGTTCAACAGAAACTCCTCTCTCGATTAAGTCTCAACCTCGCGAGATGAACCAAATTAAGCTCTGTGAAGATATGCGAGAATGCGTAGTGAATTAGTTTAGGAGGACCTCTCTCGATTATCCTCCTAACTAGGTTTAATCAATGATTCAACTTGCCTCTTTCGATTACTTAGTAGAATCTACGAACTCAACCAACAATATAATGCAAAGATATCATAAGTTATGCCTCTCTCGATTACATGAACTCGTGAATATAGATGCAACAATTAAATCATCCAAAAATCTTCAACACATAAAACTAGAGTTATAATCCATAAATAATCATCAATACACCAAATCCATCAAACCCTAAAGTGAATTACTCCATAGACATGGAGAAATTCATCACAAATATAATTAAAGTATAGGAAAAAAGAAATTTAATCCAAACTCGGCTCTTTAGTGAGGAAGGAATGATGAAATCCTTGTGCTTGTGTTCTTCCAAGTCCTCTTTTGCTTCCTTAGGTCAAAAGTATGTCGAAAGTCCAGAAAATAACGTTTTTCCATGTATTTATACTAAGTAGAGTTGGGCCCGGACGAAACTACCCTTTTCTAAAAGAAATAGGAAAATAACTCTGGGAAAAACACATAGGCACATCGCATGGGGAAACGTGCTATGCGGTGCATTACCGGGACCTATCAGAGGGCAGCAAAATTCATCAAGCAACAAAAACACACCGCCATGGCGCACCACGCGATGTGGTAGTGTAAAATCTTCAGAGTACGACTTCAACCTTGCCTTTTGATATCCAGACTAGGTCCTCGACCCATGAACACAATCCCGGCTTAATCCTTTGGGGTTTTACTCAAACTTCAAAGCTCCAAATAGCTCAAATTAGCTCCACAATATCTACATAACTCGAAGTCACTCCTACAAGGCTTGAAACACACAATAAGTGCAAAAAATTACTAATTAAATCTCAACACAAGTAAAGTGCAGTGAATTAGAGTGCAATAACAGAGTAAAATACGGGATTATAGACTACCATCAACACCCCACACTTAAACCATTGCTCGTCCTCAAGCAATCAAACTACACTTTATAAAGACTTGACCTTTTTAAACCACCCTCCTAGCTCATCCTACCAAGATTATTTAAAATAGATTAAGTACAATACCTAACATCCTCACCTCAAGATTTGAATCAAAAGCACCACACATTTTTCACAACCCTCTCACTTACTCTAACACAGAGGTCAACAACATTACCTTTCCTTCATGAATCAAGTAACCTCACATCACAATAGAGAGTAGTTCCACACACAATAAATTTAAGAACAATTAGGAACTCAAAATAGAAAGAATTTTCTCACTCCAGAAACAATATTTATATGCCACAAAAGACGTATCATAGGCTTGCCTATAGTCTACTACACTACTAATTGAGATCATTCAGTCAAGGATCAAGTAGGACTTAATTTGGTTCCAATGTAGGCTGCGATATGGGTAGGATACATTTAGATATAAGATAGACTACATCTCCCTAAGCACTCTAATACATACGATTAACCGTTCAAACCCCCACACTTATGTCAAACCATAATTCCACCTTCACGTCAATATACATCAACTTTCTACTTCTTTAAGTACAATTACATCAAGTGTTACCACTATCAAGGAATATTTTTTCACGACCATACCACTACTTTTTTATTTTCTTTTTCAATTGAAGTGACTCTTACTTTTTTAAAATAGTGCATCTTTTTCCTTCTCTAGTTCCACTAAAAAGCCAAACCAACACCCCACGCTTTAACTTTTACAAAGTTCATAACATTTTCAAGTGCTCACGAGAGGTAAAAGATTCAAATAGATGGTCAATTCAAACAACTGGGTAAGGCTTGTAATGTGGCTGCCAGAGAAACAGGATTACATGCTCAAAGGAGTTAACTAAGATACATAACAATTGGGTGGGTAAAACATATATCTGGCTCAACAAAGAAATGTCTGTATCACTTTCAAGACTGAATAAAACTACTCTTTCGCTTTGCAAACACACATGACAAGTTCCAGACATCAAATGCAATGCACAGAATACATAAAATCACACACACATGGCAAATAACTCACTCATGATTGGACTCATCAAGACACTCTAGTCAAAGCAGTTAAGCAAAGTTAAGATCATACAACTTAAGGTACTTATACATGAGTCAAAAACTGAGCCTAAGCGTCACAAGTAAAGCACTTACTGTTCTCAAGGCATAATAAAGTCAAGAAAAGTCATGTCCATTTACTAACATAGCACAAGACTTCATTACTCCTACTAAATGAAAAACTAACTGCACCTGGTTCAACAAAAACCCTTGGAAAAGAACTGCGGCACATAAAAAAACCAAGGGAAAATTATTGCACTACCTAACAAAAGAAAATCCTTTTGTCTTTTTCCTTCAACTTTAATCCCTCAAGAAACCTGTTGATGATATCCATCATTGGGAAAAATTAAAAACTTTAAAAAAAATTATCCAATCGATTTTTTTCTCTCCAACTACTAAAACTACGAAAAAAAAAACTAATATGCATACATACTAAATATACACTAGATAATAGCCCTATTGAATATTATGGATTCATGCAATTGGATGTACATTGGAGAATGATAGTGAATAATGATAAACTTCAATGCCCATACTTGATAATAAGAGTGTCCAAGAGCTAGGGGATGAGGAGAAGGAACCAACAACCATCATGTTCAAATCCTTAGGGAGGAGAACACGATGGTATTGGTTTATACTAATGATGTGTTTTTTTTTTGCAGGAGATGTTATTGTGTCCCTGCCTTACCATTATATACGATTTCAATGGGCAGTATTAGCACTTGGTGTTCATTCCCTTGTAGGAGTATTGATGGTAAGAACAAATATGGAGAGGAAGATTCAAATGAGAAATATTGAAAAGGGAATCAAGGCTATATAGGCTGCTCAAAGAGATATGATTCAACATTCATAGCGCGCAACAAGCCAAACGACGCAACCAAATGTCCCAAACATTCATTTTGGCGACGAAGCACCTGACATGAGCTGGCTCACCAGGTTTAGCGACCCCGCCCCCAGCACGCCATAAACCTCGCACAACTGGACCAGAAGTGAGATCACTGACCAAGCGAAGCCAGGTAAAACACAAGCTGTCTCGCTACAGACCTGGTGACACACGGCATGTGGCCTGATATTCAACGCGCTACAATAGGCGATTCACCTCACTATAGAGTGTGCAACGCGAGTCATGCAACCCGCTGTACCATACTTTTAGCCTCGCGTCGCGAGATGCAAGACACTAGGAGGAAAACACAATGCATGCACGGAGTGGAACAAAATAACTGGGCAATGGAATTTACGCGTCTAGTGGATTGGATTTTCACACACCAAGGTACACTCTTGTACAAAATGTATAATGTGCACCTGTTTGAGAAAATCACGGAATCACAAGCTGAAGAGATGACATATCGTACCATCACATTGAAGAACATAGTTTGGGCAGTGATTTGTGCAACTGGAATTTATACAGATGCAAAACCTTGGGCCAAATGGTTTGCCTTTTCAACGATACATTTGGAATGTATTTTATTACATTCACAAGGAAAGCAAGGTTACATCGTAGATGAAGGATTGCATACAGGTGTTCATAACACGCAGTGGAAGACAATAACAATTCTAGGCAGATCTTTTCGTGTTTAAAATTTATTTACATGTCAAATATCGGATCTAAGACGTACTTGATGGAGAGAGTCCGGTTTCAAAATTTCTTCGATAGTGCGAAGACTCTATGCGTATCCACACCGAGACCGATCCTTGCTATCAACTCTTTGATCAATGAAACCCGCGGACAAATTGAACGAGAAATTACTATGCAGAAATTTTCTCAAAACCCTTTAACGTAGTAATAACAATACAAGAAGACAAATTTCTTGTCTAAAAACGCCTCTCTTGTTTATGACCCTTTTCGATCATCAGTGTTTCTACATACGAAACCTTCGTATATATACTGACATACATCACCTTAGTATCCTTTTCATAGGTTAGGGACATAATAAGGCGGTGACTTACGTGTAACTCTATTCCAAATTAGGACTTTATAAATCCTTTCCATTTCAATATAGAATCCCATGCCACCTGGGATTGAAGTTGTCGTAGTCACTTTATGTCATTCCAATGTTAAATTGGATTTAACACATAACTCTTCATTAATATTTATAAATAAATATTAATTATGAGTATTAAATATATATATATATATATTAACCAAGAGACATAATTTAATTTTTCTATTCCAAATAGAAAACTTCAATTTTTTAACAATATTAATATATCCTCTGTGCTGGCAAAGAATATAATAATATTTTATTTGGACTAGTAATAAAATTTATTTGACTAATTAAATTCTATAATTTAATTACCAAGCAATAGAATAATTAATCCTTTAGCAAAGACCAGAACACTCGTGAGTGAGCGACCCCACAGGTTCAAGACTAAACCGGTAGTGAAATGATCACATCAATATACTAATCAACGGTGGCGTCTAGAAACACTCCTCAATGACCGGATAACATGAAGTATACAATTTACTCTCAAGAACCAGTAGAAGAATAAAATAATATTTCCTTCAGTCCTTATAGCTCTGAGTCACCCTAGGATATGGTTCAACTATCAAATCCTAATAGGCGGCCAACTATGTGTTCATGTCAAATATAATCGACCATCGAATGACCTAAGAAATGCATTTCTTCTTTCATTCAATTGCCCTGGCCAAGGTCTTCATTTGGTCATTTATAATTCATGACAACATGAAGCTTAAACACATTACCAAGAGTTGACAGATTCCATCTTGATCAATTACTAATTCTACAAGTATTCAATCGCACCCAATATCCTTTCAACTATCGCCCTAGGGCCATAGGTGTATAGTATTAAAGCACAACAAATAACTTGTCAATTACTATGATGATCTCAGGTCAAAGGAAATTCTTACATCACATTCTTCAAGAGAATATCCTATTGACAGTTTATGGTAATTCTAACCATTAGGAATTACCAAATGAGTCAGTTCAATGAGTCAGTTCAATGATCATACCTCTATATGCATCATCTATCTATGTGATTTAGTTAATGAGATCAACTAATCTTTATCCTATAAAGACGATCACATAAATATTGATCTAACTAGATTACTAATGTCCAAATTAATAATCCTACGATCAAGAACAAATTTAAATTAAATTGTAAGAGACTTTGCTCTCATTATCATGATCTCTATCACGATGACAAATCTCAAAATTTAATTAAGGACCTTATCAAATTAATCAAAAAATTAATAATAATTATAAAAGAATATAAAATGCCATATATTTTATATCAAATGACGTTCACAAAATTATGTTCAAATCATCAAATATGATATTAGATCTAGGGCATATCTACTATATCCCTAACAATAGCCCACTTGCACTAGAGCCAATCGCTCTTGTACTTCATCCCCAATTTCCACTTGTGCTTGTCAAACTCCTTTGCGCCAAGAGCTTTAGTAAATGGGTCTACAACATTTTCCTTTCCATCAATCTTTTGAATCTTGACGTCTCCACATTCAATGATCTCTCTTATCAAGTGATACCTTCGCAGAACGTGTTTGGACTTTTGGTGTGATCTTGGTTGTTTTGCTTGAGCAATGGCTCCAGTATTGTCACACAACAGTGGAACCACACCAAGTTCAGCTAAGAACTTTTTCATCCATACAGCTTCCTTAGCAGCTTCACTAGCTACTATATATTCTTCTTCAGTCACTGAATCAGCTACTGTAGCTTGTTTGGAACTTTTCCAACTCACCGCACCACCATTTAAGGTGAATACATAACCAAAAATAGATTTCCTATCATCTCTATCTAAAGAGAAACTTGCATCAGTATAATCTTCAAGTTTCAACTCAGAATCTCCATAGATGAGGAATTGGTCTTTAGTCCTTCGTAAGTACTTAAGAATGGTCTTCAACACCTTCCAATGTTCCTCACCAGGATTTGCCTGATATCGGCTAGTCACTCCAAGTGCATAAGCCACATCAGGACGTGTACATGTCATGGTATACATGATATTTCCCACTGCACTAGCATATGGGATGCTACTCATGCGTTCTCTCTCTTCAGGTGTTTTAGAAAAATCCTCCCCACTGAGAGTAATTTCAGTGCCTATCGGTAGATAGCCTCTTTTGGAATTATCCATATTATACCTCTTTAAGATGGTATCAATATACAAAGACTGGGAAAGTCCAAGCAGCTTCCTAGATCTATCTCTATAGATCTTTATTCCTAATATATAAGCTGCTTCTCCCAAGTCTTTCATGGAGAACTGTTCAGATAGCTAAATCTTGGTACTTTGCAATGTCGGTATGTCATTCCCTATGAGCAATATATCATAAATATACAACACTAAGAATATAATTGTACTCCCACTAACCTTTTTGTACACACAAGGTTCTTCTTTGCATCTAACAAAATTGAACTTTTCAATTGTCTTGTTAAAGCGAATAGTCCAACTTCGAGAAGTTTGCTTTATTCCATAAATGGATCTTTTGTAGCTTGCAAATTTTATTACGATCAGACGAAGATGTGAAACCTTCAGGTTGTGTCATGTACACATCCTCTTCTAGCTCACCATTAACGAAAGTTGTTTTCACATCCATTTACCATATTTCATAATCATAGTATGCTGTTATAGCAAGCAAAATCCGAATAGATTTGAGCATTACCACGGGAGAGAACGTCTTGTCGTAGTCGACTCCTTCTTTCTTACGATATCCCTTGGCAACAAGACGGGCTTTGTAGGTCTCCACCTTTCCGTCTTCTCCAATCTTTTTCTTAAAAACCCATTTACAACCTATAGGTTTTATATCCTTTGAAGGTTCAACAAAAGTCCGTATTTTATTTTTCTTCATGGATTCCATTTTGGATTCCATGGACTTTTGCCACTTCTCATAATTAGAACTTTGTATACCTCTTCATAGGTCTTAGGGTCATCATCATTATGATCAACCTCATTTGATACATCATCTTGTACCATTAAATTGTTCAATTTGGTTGTGACATTCTCGTATAGACCTTTTGCAACCTGTTCACCTTGTGCTGGTACATGACGTTCTCGTATAGACCTTCTAAGAGGTACTTGTACAACTTGTTCACCTTGTGCTGGATTTGGTTGTTGTTCAATTTGGTTTGGAACTGGTTCATTAACCCGTTCTTGAACTTCATTTAGTTCTTGAACTTCAACCGTTGAAGATGGAAACTTCCTTGGCAACTTCAAAACACATCCAATAAAGGTTCTTCAACTTGGGTCTCATGACCTTATATTGTGTTGATTCATTAATTTCTTGAACTTCATCAAGTTCTATTTCTCCATTATAATTTCCTTCTAAAAGAAATTCCCTTTCCAAAAAGGTTGCTCCCTTGGCCACAAACACTTTATGGTCAGAAGGGTTATAGAAATAATATCCCATTATTTCCTTGGGATACCCAATGAACCTATACTTATTAGATCTTGAGTCAAGTTTATCAGACTTTAGTCTCTTAACATAAGCTGGACAACCCCAAACTTTAATATGTTTAAGGTTAGGCTTACATCTTTTCCATATCTCATATGGTGTTGTAGAGACTAACTTAGTAGGAACTTTATTAAGTAAGTATGTTGCTGCTTCCAAAGCATATCCCCATAAATTTATTGGAAGATCAATGAACCCCATCATAGATCTCACCATATCTAATAAGGGTTGATTTCTCCTTTCAGACACACCATTGTGTTGTGGTGTTCCTGGAGGTGTCCACTGTGAGAGAATCCCATTCTCTTTGAGATATCTGGTAAAATCTTCACTAAGATATTCTCCACCTCTATCAGACCTTAGTACTTTGATACTTTTACCAGTCTGCTTCTCAACTTCACTACAGAACCTTTTGAACATTTCAAAATATTCAGACTTGTGTCTCATAAGATACACAAATTCATATCTTGACATATCATTAGTGAAGGTGATGAAGTAAGAATATCCACCTCTAGCTTGAATTTTCATAGACCCACAAACATCTGTATGAATTACTCCCAATAATTCAGAAGCTCTTTCTCAACTTCCATTAAATGGAGATTTGGTTATTTTTCCTTTGAGACAAGATTCACAAGTTGGATATGATTAAAAATCATATTTGTCAAGGTACCCTTCCTTGTACAACTTGTTAATTCTTTTCTCTCCAATATGACCAAGCCTACAATGCCAAAGGTATGTATGATTTACTTGATCATCTCTTTTTCTATTAAGACTTGAAACATGCATAATCGAATTAGCATTCACATTAGGTAAGACATAAACATCATGTTCAAGATAGCCATTCACATATAAATTATCACTATAATAAATAGAGCAAATGCCATTGCCTATATTAATGCGAAAACCACGTTTGTCAAACATAGAAGCTGAAATTATGTTCGAGACAAATTTAGGAACGTAATAACAATCATCCAACGTAAGTACTTTGCTCGCGGGCATTATTAAAGAAATTGATCCTACATCTATGGACGCAACTTTTGCACCATTTCCAACTTGTAGATTAATTTCTCCTTTCTTCAACTTTCTACTTATCTGGAACCCCTGCAACATATTGCAGATGTTATAACCACTTCCAGTATCTAATACCCACAATGAAGAATTAGTAGTAGTTAAAGAAACCTTGAAAATATTTTTCATTAAAGTCTTACCTTGTTTCTTATCCTTTAAATTTGCAAGATACTCCTGGCAGTTTCTCTTCCAATGTCATATTTCCTTATAATGGAAACATACAGCATCAGATTGGTCAGCTTTGCCTTCTTTGCCTTTGGGCTGGTCACACCACCCTTGGGCGCAGTAGGCTTTTTCTTGGGTTTACTTTTACCCTTACCCTTCTTCTTAGAAGAGTTTCCAACCAACATGACAGTTCCTTTCTTCTTCGCAGATGCAAGTTGATTCTCATAATCAATCAACATGTTAAGCATCTCATGAAGATCACAATCTATTTTATTCATATTGAAATTAATAATAAATTGTGAAAAGGATTCTGATAGTGACTGCAAGATCAAATCTTGAGAAAGCTCTTTACCCAGTTTGCACCCCAACTTCTCAAATTCTTCAATGAGATCAATCATATGATTGACATAGGGTCCAACTGGAGAGTTTCATGCCAATTTGGATCCAAATAAAGCCTTAGATAGCTGGTATCTAGCTGTCCTGCTTTGTGTACCAAACATCTTCTTAAGATGTTCATTGATTGCAGTTGGATCCATATCCTGATGTTTCCTCTATAGTTCAGAATTCATAGAAGCGAGAATGATGCATTTGGTAGTAAGACATTCTTCAAAGTATTTCTGATAAATCATGGTAGCATCATCATCATCCTCATCTGGGACTTCCTTGGCAGGCTTATCGATCACATCAATAAGCTTTTCATGCATGAGAACAAGTCTCAAATTTCTGTACCAATCATCAAAGTTTGGTCCGACTAACTTGTTGGTCTGAAGTATTCCACGCAATGATATAGCAGACATATTGAGAAATCTAAAATATAGAAAAGAAAAGGCAATAATATAAGAACATATTTGCATATATCATAAAGACATGGACTTTTATCTAAATGATATTTTCACTAATTATTTTAAACTATTTACCCTCATTATAGTTTACGAAATCTTTATTTCCGTTAGTGGAGTAAAGGAATCCTTTAACAATATGTATGAGCCCCTTGGAAGTCAAGTCGATTCTCACATATATTTTAAAGGTAGGTACTCTTACCAATTGTATCCCCATACAATTTTCTTAAATAGCTCTATGTCAAATAGTCCCCTAGTAGTCAGGTCAATCCTATTGGAATAGTTGAGTTCAACCATAATGATAGCAAAAAACTTATTAAATTTTATACTCTCCGGGTAGTACAGGCGTCTAGTAAAAAATTGAATAATTCTCTCAGTCCATGAATCTATTGCAATAAATAATTTTAACATATTCTCTAACTATAAGTCTCCTGGTAGTCAGACCGCTCCTTATAAACAAGAAATAAGTAAAATTATTTACTTTGATAGATATCTCTATAGTAAAATATCTTATATTTTATTATTTAAGAACCCAAATTTTAGTAAGAGGGAATTGTTACTAAAACAACTTTTAATAACATGAAGATCAAATCTTTTATAGCATGCGAATTTGGTTCAAGTTGTCTACATGCTTAGTCCTAAATTAATTTACATCACATGTAATAAATAATTCAAAATTATGTAACGAACAAGAACGTGACATAAAAGAAAAATTCAATATTCTTCTAACATGTTTAATCTATAGATCACAAAAAAGTTATTCATGCCAGAATATCATTATTAATTAACATCTCATGAACTAATAATAATTAAAAAATAACTATAGAATCATGTAACTTCTTATAGATTCTCATCGTATCTAATACAAAATTTCAAATTCAAGTTATGAACTATCTCAATAGTTATATGAATACATATTTTATCCACAATAAAATAATATCAACATTCAAACGATTTGACTATTGCACAAGACTCATGTATTATAGTTTGAACTCTTCAAATATAATATTAATATATTTCGTAAATAAATTTTAGACTCAATAAATCACCGCTCTGATACCACTGAAGGATTGTATACAGGTGTTCGTAACACGCAGCGGAAGACAGTAACAATCCTAGGCAGATCTTTTCGTGTTTAAAATTTATTTACATGTCAAAGATCGGATCTAAGACGTACCTGGTGGAGAGAGTCTCGTTTCAAAATTTCTTCGATAGTGCGAAGACTCTATGTGTATCCACACCGAGACCGATCCTTGCTATCAACTCTTTGATCAATGAAACCCGCAGACAAATTGAACGAGATATTACTACGCAGAAATTTTCTCAAAACCCTTTAACGTAGTAATAACAAGACAAGAAGACAAATTTCTTGTCTAAACTTGTTTATGACCCTTTTCGATCATCAGTATTTCTACATACGAAACCTTCGTATATATACTGACATACATCACCTTAGTATCCTTTTCCCCAATAGGTTAGGGAAATGTTAAGGCTGACTTACGTGTAACCTATTCCAAATTAGGACTTTATAAATCCTTTCCATTGCAAAATAGAATCCCATGCCACATGGGATTGAAGTTGTCGTAGTCACTTTATGTCATTCCAATGTTAAATTGGATTTAACACATAACTCTTCATTAATATTTATAAATAAATATTAATTATGAGTATTATATATATATATATATATATATTTTAACCAAGAAACATAATTTAATTTTTCTATTCCAAATAGAAAACTTCAATTTTTTAACAATATTAATATATCCTCTGTGCTGGTAAAGAATATAATAATATTTCATTTGGACTAGTAATTAAATTTATTTGACTAATTAAGTTCTATAATTTAATTACCAAGCAATGAAATAATTAATCATTTAGCAAAGACCAGAACACTCGTGAGTGTGCGACCTCATAGGTTCAATACTATTACGGTAGTGAAATGATCACATCAATATACTAATCAAGGATGGCGTTTAGCAACACTCCTCAATGACCGGATAGCATGAAGTATACAATTTACTCTCAAGAACCAGTAGAAGAATAAAGTAATATTTCCTTCTGTCCTTATAGCTCTGAGTTACCCTAGGATATGGTTCAACTGTCAAATCCTAATAGGCGACCAACTATGTGTTCATGTCAAATATAATCGACCATCGAATGACCTAAGAAACTCATTTCTTCTTTCATTCAATTGCCCTGGCCAAGGTCTTAATTTGATCATTTATAATTCATGACAACATGGAGCTTAAACTCATTACCAAGAGTTGACAGATTCCATCTTGATCAATCACTAATTCTAAAAGTATTCAATCGCACCCAATATCCTTTCAACTATCACCCTAGGGCCATAGGTGTCTACTATTAAAGCACAACAAATAACTTGTCAATTACTATGACGATATCAGGTCAAAAGAAATTCTTACATCACATTCTTCAAGAGAATATCCTATTGACAGTTTATGGTAATTCTAACCATTAGGAATTATCAAATGAGTCAGTTCAATGATCATATCTCTATATGCATCGTCTATCTATGTGATTTAGTTAATGAGATCAACTAATCTTTATCCGATAAAGACGATCACATAAATATTGATCTAACCGGATTACTAATGTCCAAATTAATAATCCTACGATCAAGCACAAATTTAAATTAAATTGTAAGAGACTTTGCTCTCATTATCATGATCTCTATCACGATGACAAATCTCAAAATTTAATCAAGGACCTTATCAAATTAATCAAATAATTAATAATAATTATAAAAGAATATCAAATATCATATATTTTATATCAAATGACGTTCACAAAATTATGTTCAAATCATCAAATATGATATTGGATCTAGGGCATATTTAATATATCCCTAACAGTAGATTCATTATGGTCATGGCAAGTAATGCAAACTGGAAGGGACCATTTCGGAGATCACTTATGGGCATCACGTGCGAGGAGCTATAATGCATAGGGTTTATAGTCCTAATTTTAATCTATTTTAGAAGGCATCATGTACTATCAGTGTTGAGTACTCTACTCTACATTGATAAAATGGAGTATATATTTTTCAAGGATTACTTCGCAACTCTTGTAAGACTACATGTCATTTTGTATTTTTGTTTTCTATATATATAAAAAAAATAGCCCAAGGCACAAAGCCTAGTGGATTTACTAAAAACATAAGGTAATGGAAACTTCTCTGAACATCTAGTTAATGTCCGAGTCGAAGTCCGGCTCCATTCCTCGTGCCCGAACTAATGCACACATCTATGCGGACAACTTCTTCTTGGCCTTCTTTGGGTGCACCTCACGCTTATCTTCCTTGCTCACTGTAGCCTTTTCTTTCCATCCCTTTACTTTCCACTCAACAGCCACTGCTGGTTTGTCCTTTTACGCCCTTTTTGCTACATATCATAGTCTCCTCACTCACTCTAAGCATGAGTTTTCGCTCTTGTATATCTAATATAGCTCTGCTCGTCACTAACAATGGTCTTCCTAGGATGGGGGACCTCATTGTTTTCCTCCATATTTATACTATAAAATACTATAGTCTTTTGGTTTACCAACTGCAAAGATATAAGTGCAGACCTTATCTCTCCAATCTCCTTCTCCAGCCTCTTATAGATAGATAGAGACATTAAATTAAGTGGGGCACCACAAGCACATAAGGATTTATCAAAATTAATAGTTCTTAAAGACCAAGGTATAGTAAAACTCCCTGGATCTCCACACTTTTGTGGGAGTTTATTTTGCAATATTGCGGTGCAATGCTCTGTGAGCTTGACCACTGAGGTATCCTCTATTTTCCTCTTCTTCGTAAGGATTTCTTTCAAGAACTCAGCATAAGCAGGCATTTATGAGAGCATTTCTGTGAATGGTAAGTTTACATGAACATGTTTCAGCACATCCAGAAATATCTCAAGCTGCTTGTCTAGCATTTCTCTACATGGCTTTTGGGGGAAAGGTAGAGCAGGAATATGCTTGCTCTCCTCATGTTCCTCTATTCTCGAGTTTTCTTCCATTCTTCTTTTTCCCTGCTTCCACCTGGCCTTTCTCTTTTTATCAACATCACTTTTCAGTTGCTCTTCACTTTCTTTCTCAAGTCTCATATTTTTTTGGATTGGGGTGAGATCTTTCAACACTTGTCCACTTCTCAAGGATACAACATTCACTATTTCTTTGGGATTTCTTTCAGTATCAGCAGGGAGAGTTCCTAGAATCTTCGTAGATAATATTGTTGCAATCTTTCCCACTTTCTTCTCTAAATTTCGAATTATTGCCCCTTGTACTTCAAATCTTTCATCAGCTTTTACAATGAAGGCCTTTTAGATCTTCTAGACCAGGCTGATTGGGTTGTTGAGGATGAAACTCCTACCTCGGCTGATTCGTAAAACCAGGAGCTCCTTGTTCTTGGAATCTGGTGTTGTTATGTTTTCATGCATTTACGGTACCCCCAGTTGAACTCCATAAAAAATCGGGGTGCTTTTGACCCATTGAATTTGTCGCGCCCCGTTTACTCGTGAAAGCGAGCTACGACGTGTGATAACTCTTTTAAAGGAAGTATTAAAAGATATGAGTCACCATCTAACAATTTTTAAGGTGCGTTAGTATGCAAATAACTATGATCAGAACTAGTCTACGCCACCAAAGATCGGGTAAGGGCTTAAATTACCTTGAAGAGAAGGTATTAGGCACTCTTCAAGATCCACAATTATGGTTCCTGGCCGAATTTTACACTATCTGGATTAGATAATTAATCTAGGTGATCATATAAGTAAGGAAAGATGTGAGAGTTGAAGGCTCTATTATAACATATCCCGTAAGAATTACACTATATAAATTATCGGTACAAATCTTAAAGATTACAAGGGTACAACTGCATTGGTCTATATTAAATGACTAAATGCTTTTTGCAAACATACAAAGGGAGGGGGGTGTCCTATGTTTTTAGCTTAATGGATCACCATGTGCAACATAAATAATATTTTGCAACTCTTTTAGGGTAGGAGTTGCTCATATTATTCAGCGAGCACAGATTATCATCTCCTGCTATCCGATTACTATGTTAAAGTTTTTACTTAAAGGCGCTCTAATTCAATTCTAGGTCGTGTCCTATGCGTGCATTATCCGTCCCATGCCTATGGTCCAAGAGGTTTTGGACCTACTATTTGGATAATTCTAGACTTTGCTTAAGGTGGTCAAAATGATAAAACTAGGCAACATTCAAAATAGGTAGGATCGCACAAAATAACAATGAACGACTCATGTTAGCCTCCACACATAAGCACAAAAGCACGCGATCGGATTTCTTGCAGTAGATAGTTTCGGAATTGAGATATATTTGAATCATTAAATCCTATAGACGTAGCTCTATGTGACGCTAATTTTAATACTATATAGGTAGTAATGAAACATATAGGCTGGTTAAAGCATTGCATGTCCTATAAGCATGCGCAATAAGGTAGTGAAATGATCTTAGAATGCCAAATTTCTAGTGATGATTTTATAAGCATGCTTCTTAGGAAGATAAGAGTGTCCTATGGATGTAATTTCTAACAGTTGAAATTGATTTTATATATTCTATCCCTAAAGTTTTTTCATTTACGTGTGGCAACACGGCGAAATAACAAAGTGATTGATTAATTGATTAAAAATCCTATAGTCATGATATCTAAAGGAGCAGCATGCTAAGAGCAATAGAAATAATTGATTGATTAATTAATTGAAACCCTATGGACATGGTATTTAGATGCGCAGTAACGAAACATGTGTTATTTATCCTACAAGCATGTTGTCTAGGTGTGCACAATACTAAACCTAGAAACAAATATAGCAAACACTTAAACATGCTTTATACAGGTTGAGTGAAGTGTGTACGAAATTCCTATATGCATGATTTCTATTAGCGTGCACAATACTAAACGAAATAACATATAGAACACATATACCCTATAAGCATGTTTTATACTCTTTTATGCAACATTAGAATGCCCCAGCCCCCTGTTTCATAATTTTCCCATTATTTAGCTTTACAAGTTATTATAAACCATTATAGAATAAGTACATGCCTAAACTCAAACGTAAAATAACCAAGCGATACATCTGGGCCTTCGACTAGGCTTTAAAACTTGGACAAGTACATACCCCAAGCGCAGACAGTGTGCTCAAACCATGGTACCAAAAGTTAGACACAACATTCTAGGCCCATCAACAAACAACTCTCTTGCCCATCCCTCACCAGTTACGGATAATGAAGATACGAATGGCAACTCATACAAACCAAAATCATTTAAGATAACTCATATTCTAAGGTGGATCATACGCTTATTTGGACCCTAATACCACAACTAACAGGAGCAAGAACTCTAAATATCCCAGGGATAGGACACACACTTGAACATCACATGAGCACACATAAGGTGTAGAGAGTATGCAGAATACATAGAATGGACATATACATGGGTTTTCAGATTAGCAAATAAGTTCAAAGTGACGGTCTTCTTGGGATACACATGGTTTAATTGCAAGAATCATGCATACAAGAATCCACAAAGCAAAGGAGTTAAGCATGAGAGTTCTAGGAAAGCATGGTCATAAATTAATTCCTAGAGGGATAACAAATAAAAATGACATACTCGAGAGGTAGGACCAATAGTAATCTTCACAAGAAAATCCAACATAAGCATGCAGGGCAATAGATAACTGAGAATTGTAAGTCAATTTGTGACAAGCAGAAGTATTAATAAGGAAACCTATTCATAAATTAAAGGTCAACAATATTGCAAGCTTAGCATAACAACTAATTAGCAGGCAGGTATCGAATTATGAGAATGGAAAGCTATAGCAAGTTCCATTATATACACCAAAGATAACACTAGGCATGAAACTGAGCAAACTAGCAGTAACATGCATGACCTCTAGAACAGATTGTGACAACCAAAAAAGGGTAGTGAGACATGCAACTATAGTACAATGTTGAGGCTCGCGAGTAGTATGGAAACATGCAGTCCAAAAAGTTTAGGGTTTACATGATCATTTTAAGAAAATGAGCAAGTAGAAAGTTGTACATGAATGACTTAACATGAAGAGGGGAGAATACATTTGGAATAGTTTCTAGGCAAGTATGAATTACTGGTAAGTTTTGCCACAAGAATTCAAAGAAAAGTATGAAGATACACTTGCGCCGAGCATTAATTGGGTTTAACATTCGAACCAGACAAACATACAAAAAAGTGAGAAACTTTAGTTAACTACTCATGATTCTAAGATTAGAACCTACTTAGAGTTGAGGCATTAAAAACTACAGAAAGACATAAAAGCGAACATGATTGAAATCAAAGGAAGCACAGTAGTAGGATCACAGAAGCTCAAATAACATTAATTTACAGAGCGTGAACCAAAAGAGAGTGGAATTTTAGGAGTTAAGGATACTCACCAGTGACAGATTATGAACAAGTAAATTGGAAAATTATTTCCAGCAAGACTCCCAGAATCTCAGTGTGTCAAAGTTCCCAAGGGTTTCAAGCAAACCTCGGGCAGTGCTCGCTCTGAGAAAAGCAACAATCAAACTCCGGTGGCCTTGGCTTTCAGCCGACCAAGGTCTCAGTTTTTAGAACAATAGAACAAGTGAGAGTGAGAGAATAATAGTGACTAAGATATGTTTAAAACGAATTAGGAGGGGTTTATATAGTGTTGAATCAGGTGAGTAAACAAGGAAAGAAATCAAGAAAACACAAACAAAAAAAAGTAAAATATCACATGCAATTAGTAGAGTAACCGGAAAGGAAGTAAATCAAACTCCAAACCCTAGTTAGGGTTCAACACTAAAATATCGGCCAACTAGTATAAATAATCAGGCCTTTCTCTATGTATATGGACTAAATATTATCCAAATATCCAAGTTTGAGGTTGATTCCAGTCCGATGTAGAGATGGTACTTGCCAAAATTGGGCAAGTACCTAAGTAATACCATAAACGTACGACCAGTAGCTGAGAAACATGGATATGGTAAGCAAATAATGGTGGAATCTCATTATCAATGGAATTAGGGGAGGGAATTAAGAGAGAGGCGGCTAGGGTTCTTCAAAAGAGAGAAGAGGAGAGTTGAGGAGATTTGGGGTGGCTGTCTTAAGAAATGGGTAGGGTTTGTGGGGTTTGGTTAATTAAACGGATAAGGTGATCGTGGGCCGTTGATCTCGAGGCATCAACAACCAAGAATAAAAGAAAGGCGGGGCAGGTCATTTAAATGGGTTATGACCAGGTTAAATGAGGGGGTTGTTTGGTTTGGGGTGCTGAAGGGTTTAATGGAGATGGGCCAGCTGTTTTAGGCCCGGTTTTAATCTGAAATTAGCCCTATATTAGACTATACAATTAAATACACAACAATTATATGAAATAATTTATAAAAGTAACTTATAAATAATAAAAATATTATTATGTAGAAAAATGATTGAAAATAATATCTTAATGTCAAAAAGAAAATATAAAATACTATTTTGGTGTAAATAATGTAATTATGTATAGAATATAGGTTATTATTGCAAGATTGTGTAAATAGTTCAAAAATGCATATGTAATTATATAAAATGAAGTAAAATATAATAAGGCATATATGTAGGTGTAAACAATAAATTTGGATGAATAAGTCATCGCAAAATAATTTGAGGAGTAATTAATAAATATTTGAGTAATTCAAATACAAGAAAATCAATTTTAAAGACTAAAATATTATGGAAAATTATAGAGAGTGCATATATGACTCATATAAATTGGTGATGATGCAGGAATAATATTGTAAAAGTATATATGATATTTATAAAAATATGAGGGCAAAATTGGGTATCACAACATTAAAATTATAATTTCCCACATCATTCACTTCCTCAGTTGAGGCTTGACACTCATGAGTAAAGTGTCCTCTTCCATATATGTCACAAGGTGTGTGAGGCTAACTTTGCATCGTGGCTAAGGTCAACTTTCGTATTTCTTCAGCCATAGAATCAAGTTGTACCTACACAAATGTACTAGCATCAACCTGATGAACACCAGTTGATCTTCTTTTTTCAGCACTCTCAGAGGGCCACTGATTAGCATCTTCAGATAACTCATCAAGAACTGAAACTATTTCCTTTGGAGTCTTCCTCATCAAAGGGCCTTTGGATGCATTGCTCAATGTTCTACGCAAAGCCAGTATCAATCTATCCCAAAAGTCCTGGAGTTGCAACCAGAGTTTAATTCCACTATGTTAAAACTTTCTAAATATCTCCTTAAACCTCGTCCATGCTTCAAAAATAGTTTGTCTCTTTCTAGAAAAGTTATGGATTTCCCTTCTATACTTGCCCGTCCTAGCTAAGGAGAAATATTTATCAAGAAATTTTCTAGTCATCTCCTCCCATGTTCTAATCGATCCATTGGGCAAGCTTCGAAGCCACTGCTTCACATCATCTTTAAGTGAAAAGAGGAATTTCCTTAAGTACACTACATCCTATGACACCCCATTATATTGCAAGGTGTTCATAATCTCCTCGAAGTCCATTAGATTCGTATTTGGATCTTCTTTCATCTTTCCTCTGAAGACACAACAATTCTGAATAGTTTGAAGCAACCCTTACTTCAACTCGAAATTGTTTGCTGCAATTGGAGGTGGTCTAACAATTGATAATCCTTGATTGTAGACCGGTCTAGCATAATAGCCAAGTCATCTCCCAGGCATGAGAGCTATATTTCCGAACTGGTCTGTAGCCAAGGGTTGATGTTGATTAATTATGTGACCCCTCTCTTCGTCATAGATATCATGTGCAGCTCTAATAGCTGATTATTCTGCATCCGTGCTGCTTTTTATCGTTGTTGGGTTGCCTTTCTTGCAGCCAAATCTACATTATCATTACCGTTTTGGCCATAGTTTCTTGGGTTGAGAATTGCCCAGCCTTTTCTAACTTCTCGGTGAGATCTCTCTCATTCCGCAACTGTTGCAGTTATTTTTCTAACTCTGGCTCGTATGGTAGCACTTCTTTGGCAGAAGCTCGAGTCATGCACCAATCTTAACTTATAACCTGCGCATAGTCATAGAATACCAACCGTAAAAGGGGAAAAAAAATAAAAACAAATAAAAAAATCCTGAATTAGCACCACAAACTATTTCAAACACTATTGATTGCCAATCCCTAGAAATGTCGTCAAAATTTGACGAGCGCAACCGCACACTTAAATTATGCACACTAATAAAATATAGTATAGTATAATATCTTATCCACGGGGATTGAATTTAAACAATATTCTCGTAGTTTCTAGCTTGATTGCTACCCAGGAGGATCAACAATTGAAATTTATATGATTACTAATAAAAATTAACCAAGAATATAAAGCTATTGACTAGTGACTATCGAAACAAGGAACAAGCAAATAAGATTATCAGCGAAAGAAGATAGGATTTTGACAATATAGGTGCAAGATAATTGTTTGAGATCTAGCTCTAGATAATTTACTTATAATGTTCAAGTGAGTCTCTCGAATTCACTCAATTATTAGTTCAAACGTTCAGCAGAAATTCCTCTCTCGATTAAGTCTCAACCTCGTGAGATGAACTAAATTAAGCTCTGTGAGTATATGCAAGAATGCGAAGTGTATTAGTCTTTAGGAGAACCTCTTCGATTATCTTCCTAACTAGGTTTAATTAATGATTCAACTAGCCTCTTTCGATTATTTAGAAGAATTTATAAACTCAACCAACAATATAATGCAAAGACATCACAAGTTATACCTCTCTCGATTACATGAACTAGTGAATATAGATGCAACAATTGAATCAACCAAAATTCTTCAATACATAAAACTTGAGTTATAATCCAGAAAAAATTATCAATACAACAAATCCATTAAACGCTAAAGTGAACTACTCCATAGACATGGAGAAATTCATCCAAAATATAATTAAAGTATAGAAAAACATAAATGTAATCCGAACTCGGGTCTTGAGTGAGGAAGGAATGATTAAATCCTTGTGCTTGTGTTCTTCCGACTCCTCTTTAGCTTCCTTAGGTCGAAAGTATGTTGAAAGTCCAGAAAATAATATTTTCATGTATTTATATCAAGTAGGGTTAGGCGTAGACGAAACCACCATTTCTTAGCCGAAATAGGAAAATAGCTCTGGGAAAAATACACAGGCGTGCTGCATGAGGTGACGCGCCACGTGGTGCATTAGTGGGACTTATCAAAGAGCAAGAAAAATTCATCAAGCAGAAAAACACACTGCTACGGTGCACCATGTGGGGCCCCACGCACTATGGTAGTTTAAAATCTTTAGAGTACGACTTCAACCTTGCTTTTTTATTTCCAAACTTTATCCTCGACTCCCGAACATGATCCCAGCTTAATCCCTTGGGCTTTTACTCAGACTTCAAAGCTCCAAATAGCTCGAAATAGCTCCACAACATCTACAAAACTTGGAATCACTCCTAGAAGGCATAAAACACACAATAAGTGCAAAATACTACCAATTAAAGCTCAACACAAGTAAAGTGCAGTAAATTAGAGTGCAATAAACGAATAAAATATGAGATTATAGCCTACCATCAATGGTTCCGTGCCTTTCCCTCTCAAGTTATCCACTTGCGAGTACCAGTATAGATCTTTCTAGAAGCCACACTCTGATTTGAAATGTATATGCATCATGTTAAACCTAGTTTGGTTTGAGATGTCATTGACGCATCGACTCGCTTAGATGAACTTTGTCCAAAGTCCAATAGAATTTCCATAATCCCAAAGGACACCGTCATATCATGTTCATTACTTGGAGAAAACATGCCAACATATTGATCATTATTGCGTAAATAGTCGAATCTGGAGGGGGGAAGGACTAAATTTTATTTGTTTGCAGAAAATGAAGCACAAAATCCCTAGATTCAGTATAGTCCAAAATATCCTGCCTATGCTAATGAACTAGTGGAACGAACTTGCACCCTATGACAAATATCATGAGAGGAGATAGTACTGGGTAACCTATCATCTTTGCTGAACATTCAACCAAACAGGGGATAAATCGAGGCTTCTACCATGTTGTAAGATGAAAAGAGAGTTGTTTTCCGATTTAGAAATATAGAAATGACTCCTATCTTGGAAGAAATAGGATCTTCCCAAGTTACCATGGGATAATCCAGGACTATTGGTGCCAGAAAATTGCACCCCACGCGATTTTGCTGAAAATGCTAGGTTTTATTAAGAATGACGAACTGGTATGCCTAAATAAATCATATATCCCTTTAGAATTTCTCTATGAGAGTTATGGGCATAGCAAATCATATCACCTTCATCATGAGGAGTTATCCATTACCTCTTTGGGATGGGTGCATTGCCGGGTCTATGTCTTCATAGTCTATTTCTTGGGTTTGTTGATCTTTCGATTGCAGGGGGAAGAATTCATATTCGCCTAGCCATGGTCTCTAGGACCTTAACGGAGGGCATTGAGGGGTAGAATTACACTATTATCCCAATGATCTTATCTAAGATGTACCGTGCTCTAGATTTGTGCAAACATGGGTTTGGACACTTCAAGGGTTGTAATCACTTACTACAAGTTTAGCTACTGGAACACTTTTAGAGGGGTGATTATCGCCAGGATCTTCTACCAAGGCCACTGAATGATTACATAGCCAGTCATCACCCAAAGAAGATGACGTTCATTCTAGACAAGTTTGCAAAACTTGGAAATGTTGTAGGTTGGGTGTGTTTCTTCAGCAATCCTATAGATGAGCAAGTGCATTAGATGTTTAAATGGTTTCCTAGTAGTGAGTTCATCATCAGGTCTAAAGGAACCAGTCACTTAGTACTGATCAAGCTACAAGGCATTTATCATTACGCTCCTATAAGGGTAATGAGGCCAGCTGAGAGGAAACAAGTCATACCTCGGGTTTCTAACATGGTTCAATATAAAAGACTTCAAAGAAGATGTCATCCCATTCAAATTTGAAGCCCAAAACATATGGAACAAAAAGATCATCACTGAGGGAGAGACTATTGAGACAGAGAGGTATCACGTCGGTCATATGTTCTACTATCTCTCATGGTTGGAAGATGAGATAGTCGGGGACATCAAACCGGGGGTCACTATGAAAGATCGGATCATAGATGAGGTAGATGGGGTACATGTGAAGTACAAGAGGCTATGTAAAATAGTGTTTGAATCCTAAGCTAAGCATCTGGATCAACATAAGGTGAACATGAAAGCGATCAGAGAATGGAAGGAGATTTCAAATAAGTCGACAGAGAGGTGAGAATATCTAGAACAAGGATTGATGGAATTAGAAGGGAAGAAGGGAAGCTGAAAAAAGCTTACTTGCTACTTGACATGCACGATCTGGGGAATGTGATTCATGGAGTCAGAAGGGCCAAGCATGGAGAAAGTCCTTCGGGGACCAATTAGACTAGGAGATAATATTATTTACTGCTTCCTAGATTAGATTTCGTTAAATTTTGATGTAATAAGGCGTAATGCTATTAGTGAGCTTATAATTATTATTTCGATTTAGTGAAGGATTTATTTGGATTATTTTTGAATTAATGCCATAAAGCCAATGGTGGAATGAATTTTCTCCAAGTCTATGTGTCACTTAAGATTACCTCAGGCACAATGAGGTACCCAAATTAGGACGAGAATTATTGCATGACATTATGTGATACCTACTTAAATATTGCAAACACTCTTTTACATTGTCATACTTGACTTGGTTACCTTTTGTTTTTATTTCTTTTGATTATTCCCATTCCCAAAGGTTAGTTCGTGCATTCTGGCATCATCAGCTTACCACAAAAGATTCAGAGGTCCTCCTCCTCCTCCTTTTCCTCCTCCACCTACCGATCCGAAAAGCTAAGACAAACGCACATGGATGATAGATAATCTAAGTGGTAACCGAAATGACAATGCTACCATGGCAGAGAATTTTGAAACCTTGGATTGAAGAAGTATGCTAGGATAGAATGAGTTGGTCCAATAATTGGAACAGAAAATTTTGGAGCTGCAGGGTGAGCTTGAGCAGGTACGAAATCTCGCAAAACTCTCCCTTACCCTAAATGTTCTTCAATCAACCAGTAAAACACAAACACTCAGAACCAAACACAACCGCAAAACACCCAAAACCAAAATCCACCACCTATAGCTCCATAAAATCATCCCACAACTCACCAGTATCACAATCCTGCACCCCCTCAAAACCTCAACCCGCAACCAGTGATAACCCCTCAACAACACAACCATTACCCAACCCAGTATCCGTAAGCCACCACTTATCATACTCCTCAAAATGCACCACAACTTACCCCCGACCCTCATCCAACTTCAATCAATAATCACCCATATACCCAAGTACCAAAAACTCATCAAGCAACCCGATATATATGGAAACCTTACCCCATACCTTGCAACAAGCCATATACATACTTGAGCCAACTGAGAAGGACCTGCTCATTCGAAACATGGTAAAGGAACTCAAGAGACTAACTGGGAAAGTGTAGAGTGTTGAAGGCGGGAAAGTTTGAAGGTTTAAACTATGAAAAATTCTATATCCAGCCAGATGTAGAACTGCCGGAGGGTTACAAACCTCCTAAGTTTGAGATGTTTGATGGCATTGTTTATCCTAAGGTACATCTAAGAACCCACTGTGACAAGCTTGTGGGAGTGGGTAAGAATGAAAAAATTCGCATGAAACTGTTCTTGAGAAGTCTTATTGAAGATGCATTATCTTCGTATATCATCCAGAATCCGAAGAAGTGGGCAAATTGGGTGAGCATGGCATCGGATTTCATGGATAAATTTATGTTAAATATAGAGAACGCACCATATGTTTTCTATATCCACAACCTCAAGAAGAAGCCAACAGAAACCTTCCGCGATTATGCGACTAGTTGGAGATTAGAGGCTGCCAAAGTGAGGCCGCCACTGAAGATGAACAAATGAACAAGTTCTTTGTTAGAGCTCAAGATCTACAATATTACAAAAGGTTGATGGTTATTGAGAATCGCGAGTTCTCATACATTATCAAGTTATGGGAAATGATAGAATAAGGAATCAAGAGCGAAATGATGACCGATTTCAAGGCGCTAAGAGCCACCAATAAATCCTTGCAATCAGGAGGTATCTCGAAGAAGAAAGAAGTGGGTTCCGTGATGGTAGCCCAGGGCCCTAAGTCTCCCCTCACATACAAAATGCCTCCACCCATAGAGCAACCCTCACCTCCAAAATACGAATATCCTGCCACCACCTACCATAAATATAATACCTAGCCTACTTATTACCACTCACCTCCTCCCGCCCTTCAAAACTACCCAAAGCCATGACCAAACTTTGACCGTTGAGCTCCCAAACAATACACCCCAAATTTTGAACCCATAGCCCAATTGTATTATAGACTAAAGGCTACTGGTTACGTCACCCCCTTTCTTGTTGTTGGTGTTGAGAAACCTTTCTAGTGAGTTAACCCTAACAAAACTTGTGCCTACTATTCAGGCATAAAGGGTCATACCATTGAGGAATGTCTCATGTTGAAGGACAAGATTCAGACACTGATTGACACGAAAGTGATACAAGCAAATGAGGTCGTGCCAAATGCCTATATTAACCATCTTCCTAATCATAGGGTCGAGGAAGTGAATGTGATTGAAATCAACGAAGAATGGAATCAGGAGGTATCTATCAGACTTATTCGAGAGGGGGATGCTCCTAAAACATCTCTGGTCACCTTCTCGCTGATTGTGGTATGAACCCAAGCACAGTTTGAGGTCGGGTAGCTATGCCTTTTACTGTGATTGTAGCTCCAACATCATCTTATAAGTCTGATGTCCTATGGGATTATGTGCAGAGGCAAGAAGAAAAGGAAAAGCCAAGATGGAAGAGACAGGTGTTGCGCAAGGTATGACCAGAACTAGCAGAGTTTATACACCTGATAATCTTGGAGGAGCAAGCAAAGAGACCCTATCTAAGCCACATGTCATGGATACTTGCACTGATAATCTTTGGAGGAAATTATAGGTGAGGTCATACTTAGTTGTTGATCACCAGAACAAGTATCCCGCCCAGATATCCATCTTATCGTTGTTGCAAAATTCAGAGGAGCACAAGAATGTCTTGATAAAAGTACTAAGTGAAGCCTATTTGCCCACCGATATCACTTATGGGGAGATGACTAACATGGTAGGGCAAATACTGGAGAGTCATAAGGGCTAAGTCAGAACGAAACATTGCACAACACTGCGCAATTTGAAGACAAGTTCATCACCAAGGGTTATGATAGATGGGGGTTCGAGTCTGAACATATGACCACTGAATACTTCGAAAAAACTATATAAAGGCTTGGATGAGATACAAATGGGAAGTATGAATGTGAAGGCGTTCGATGGATCTCTGAGAGCCAATATTGGAGAAATCAACCTGATCTGCAAATAGGCCCGACCTAGTTTTATGTCAAATTCCAAGTGTACAACTTGTGATTGGTACGACCATGAATACATGCAACTGGGGCAGTCGCTTCTCCTCCGCACTAAGTTGTGAGGTTAGAGTGGAATCGTTCAACCTTTTTTTATGCGAAGATGTTGCTCCCAAACGCACACGCAAGTATACGTGGTCGACAAGTAATATAGGATTGTAAGTCCAGATATCCTACCCACAGGGACTTGTGATTAACTATCAACTAAATTAAACCAAATAATTAATCTATTCGAGCGAATCCTAACGTATGAATATTTAACTAAAATTAATGTAACGTAACAAACTAAGAGACTAAAGAAAACAAGTTGGAAAATTATAGAGACGAATTCAATGTGAGTGAATATTCTAGAGCTATGGGTTATCTAACAATCCCATTAAGTTCTCCACTTAAATCGTCTAATTAATTTATCTGGGTTATTGGTTGACAGGGTTAATATTGCTCGTAGCCTTCTCCCGAAGTACAACTCGCCTATTCAAGCTAACCTAACGCCTATATTCCTATGGAATTAGGATTAACAAGAACGTATTTATAATTCTGGTATAAGAACCAAGCAAGGCAATTAGGTATATTCCTATCCTAACCGCAAATCCACCCCGTAGAGTTAAGATCTTGCTCTACTTAATTTTATATGCAATCTAGAATTCCCTCTCCCGAGTTCAATCCTAGATTTGTAGATAGTATTCAATTGGTTATCAAGCAATCAAATAATTAAACGTAAGATTGAATAAATAACCCAATGTGATAAATAATAAGAACAATTTAAACTTCAAACTACAATATTCATGTAGCACCTTAAAACTCTAGAACTAATAAACTATGAAATTAAAGGAAGAGAAGAGAAGAAAAACTAGTTAGAAGCCTTCATCAAGCGTGGTGTGTGTTCCCCCATGTAAATTCTCCTTTCAAAGTATGTTAGATATCTCCAAAGTGGTGTCTCCCCCTTCAAAAATAGGTTTAGTCTTGCTTTTATATGTGTTGGGTAGGTCTAGGGTAGAAATAACCTTGTCCCGGGTGAAATTGGACAATCACGTCACTGGTGCCCAGCCCGGTGCCAGGCACCCACTAGGACACTGCCCAAATTATCAGTACTGTCTCCAGCGCCACAGGTGGTGCCAGGCGCTGCCTGTGGCGCCCAAATGCGCATTTTTCCAGTTTTGTTCGTTTTAGCTCAAATCTTGTGCGTTTTGCCCCCAATTGCTCCCGAATCATTCCTACACATAAAAACACTTCAAATTAACATAAATCATAGCATTTAACATCCAAAATTCACGAAACAAAAGTAAAATATAAGGCGATATACATAGAAATATATATACTTTAAGCTAAACATCAATGGAAGCAACCCTATCTGCACCAACCAGATTGTGTCGATTATTGAGAACATGAGGAAATTAGGAGGAGAAACATACCATCACATTATAAATGCAATAGAGAAGGATTAATGGTGAAGAAATAAGATATAAAGCATACTTATGTGGTTGGGGTATAAACCATGCAAGGGTCTTGGCCGAAAGCTTCAAGGGATCAAAGAACCAATTAGACCACAATATCAAGGCACAACCTTTGGTCTCGAGTACGAATATACTGTGCAAGAATATAAGGTTTAGATACCACTGTGGCATGCTAATTACTATCCGTTGGAACAACCTATACCACTATTGCACCAGATATTCTGCCAGACTAATGTAATTTTGGGATTCGAGGAAGATGAGGTTTTAGTCGGCATGTGGAAGTTGTTTCTTAACGAGGAAGATATGGACTACAGTGCAATATTAGAGGAATAAGAGGAGGAGGAATGATCCACCCAATTCATTGCGTGCTTCTACCTACTAGCGGTGCTCTGGCTATTCTGGGGTCTCAAGTTTCCCATTTTGCTCAGCCACTATCTGGTGCTCCTCCTACATAGGGTGCCTTCAACGGTCAGTCTAGCCAACCAGACCAGGGTCAACTTCAACAGCAATGCCTACCGAGAGCCTGTTTTAAGTGCTGTGATACTAGACATATTATGAGGGACTTCCTAAGATTCAGGAGGGGTGGACCTCCACAGACTACACATGCTCCATGGATTCCATAGGGCCCACCGAGTTTACATCCCATGGTTGTCGCTCAACCTCCACAAACTACTAGTTTTTGTTTTACTAGTAGGACTGAGGCGGTTGCATCAGATATTGTCATCATAGGTATGGTTCTGGTCTATCATAGGAAAGCATTGGTCATATTTGATTTGGGATCCACTTATTCATGTATATCATCTTACTTTGCTCCCTATCTAGATATATAACGTGATTCTTTGAGTGTTCTTGTATATAAGTCCACTCTTATGGGAGATTCTATTATTGTGGATCATATTTATCGGCTGTGTATATTTGTTGGTGGTGGTTATGAGACCAGAGTTGATCTATTGTTACTCAATATGGTAGATTTTGATGTGATCTTGGGCATGGGCTAGTTGTCAACCTATCATGCTATTTTGGAATGTCAGACCAAGATTGTGACCTTAGCCATGCTAGGTCTAACGTGGTTGGAATGGAGAGTACATTGGATTATATTCCTAGTAGGGGGTGTCCTTTTATTAAGGCACATCGTATGGTTGATAAGGGGTGTGAAGCATAACTAGCCTTTGTGAGGGATGTCAGTATTGATACTCCTACCGCTGAGTTGGCTTCGGTAGTGAGAGAATTCCCTGATGTGTTCCCAGCAGACCTACTAGGCATGCCGCTTGATAGGGACATCGATTTTGGTATTGACTTGGTGCCGGGCACTCAACCCATTTCTATTCCACTATTGCGTACGGAACCAATGGAGTTGACGGTGTTAAAGGAAAAGCTACAAGAGTTGCTTTATAAAGGTTTCATCTGATCGCAGAACGGTTTGGGACGCATAATCATCACAGAGTTTAGCATAAAATAGTTGAATTTTGAAGATTGTTCTGCGGTCCATTATGAGATGGCATAGTCGTTTCGCGGTCCGCACTTCCATCGCAGATTTGCCATGAAGATTTTTGGAGGGGGGGTCTGCGGTCCATTTTGCGGCCGCAGACCAGTCCAGGCCAGCACAATTTTTGAAGTTAATTTCTCGGTCCCTTATGCGGACCACATATCTTTTCTGCGGTCCATTCTGCAGCCGTAGAATTGAGTTCGGAGGGTCCATTTTTTCTATTTTTATAACCCGACCCCATTTTGATTGATAGTCTTTGGGACTTATTTTGGAGCAAATATGTGATGATTATAGAGAAAATTGAGAGTATCATAGAGAGGGAAGGAGAATACCTAACCATTCTAATCACCCATTCTTGCACCAATCTTCAAGAATCATGGAAGCCACTCACTAGACCACCATCTATCCAGGTAAGTTCTTGTCCTACATCACCCATGCAAGTTATTTTAGGGTCTAAGTAGATTGTGGGGTTGGAAATAGGCCATGCATGTGACAATAGGTTGTAGTATGTGGGGTTGTTGAACTATTTTGGGTAGTTTCTTGTTGAAATTTCTTGAGGGATGAAGGGATTACCATTGTAGATCTTTGTAGTCTATTTTTCATCCTAGGTGCTTAATGAAATTCCCAGAGGGTTATATCATGAGAATCCTTCTAATTATTATCCAATTTTTGCTATCTTTCTATAGATTGTTAATGCTAGAAGTGTTGGGACGTTGCAGTAATCTAAGGAATGCAAGCAAGGTATTGGCTAAACTTCCCTCTTAGAATTGAATTCCATGATGTTCCCATAAGTTTTAAGTATGGTTGGCCCAAGTTCCTAATTCCCATGTTCCGAGTTATTCTTCATTTGTTTGACTATTTCAAATAAGTTTGTGTTGAAAGATATATACTAGAAATATGTGCCGAACGCTCCTATTATATTATGTTCCCCTTCAAGAATATGTTCAAAGGTGACCAAGGTGTCAAAATAATATGATTTCAATCATATTTTTATTGCAATTTATTATGCCATGTTGTGGAAGAAAATCCAATGTGCTTAAGATTCTTATTGTTCATATGCATATCAAACCTCGATTTCCAAATGCCCTTATTGTTAATAATTATGACTAAGTTCGTAAGTGAAAGAAGTAAGAGTGAGATATAAAATGTGGCCATGGTTGTTGCAACTAGTGCACTTGAATTGAATTCGTGTCTCAATCAATCACCATGCTCTCCTTTATGAGTATTTCCAATGAGATTCGAGTTGTTACCTACTCAAGAGCTGAAATTGTGTATTGCCTTTTTGGGAAAAAGTATTTCAAGAATAAATTGTGTATTACTTGTTTATGATTTTAATTTGTGCTTCAATTGCTAGTCAGTTTGCCCCATTCTTTGGGAAGAAACCTATTGTGTTTAAAGCTTCCAATTATACAGGTTAAGGGTAATAACTTAGTCATGAAGAAACCTATGGTATTGACCTTCTATAATTAAAAAGAACCTTAATGATTCTTTACACTCTTTCTGGCCCTAGATTTCATGATATTTTTCTAAGACTTTCATGTCCACTCTAATAATTATGCCTTAATGTTATCTATTGATCTGTGTCATGTACTCGAGTTAGTTGTTTGATAAACTAATACTATAGTAGTTATGAACACTTACGGGTTGATTACAAGGTTGTCATATATTAGCCTATGTTGTTTGAGTTGCCTTCTTTTTTCGAATGTGCTTATGTTGTTTTGTAACTCTTGAAATATAATAATTTTCTGTTAACCTTCATGAAAGTTTGATCATATCTGTGAGTTTCACTATATAATATGTTTTGAAGCAATTGGACGAAGTCCTAATGAGTTTCTGCAATAAGTCTCGTATGTATGTCAGTTGTTGTCAACCTAGTTTAAGTTACAACCTAGGAACTTGACTAAAGTTGTATATCCTATGATTGAGCATCATCTGTTGTGCTGGTATGTTGAACTGGACTTCACCATGACTACGTTAGCACCCTTAACCTGTATAATTGGACCATGCCTACTTAATATGAAACTTTCTTTGTTCTGGACTTTGTAATGAAACTGTTGGTCTGATCCCATGCTATTTGATACTCAACCATGTTTGTAATATTGCAATCTTGTAAGAATATCTCATGTATATATCTAAGTCCCATCCCTTTGGTTTTGCGCACTCATTTTGTTCTTAAACAAACTTCCTATTTATCCTTCATACATATGCTTGTGCTCTCAAGCTACATTATCATATAAAAGGAAACTGAACATTGCTAAGCCTATATAGGTTACTGTTTTCTAATCTTTACTATCCCTGCTTTGAGTATAACTCTTTAACTCTTAATGATATGGGTGTGAATATGAGGTTATGAAGTTTTGAAGGGAAAATGATTATGCGTTTTCTTAGGTTAAGATTAACATGTTATTACTCCTTAAGGATCCTAAATAAGGTTATTAAGTTAGGACTTAATCTATGCATGTGAATCGCTGATAAACTCAGATATATAAGTTAAGAAATAGTGCAAACTCAATTAAGGACTTCTGTAAACTTGAGCTATGTATCTTCTCAACTGCTTAAGTTACATGACTTAATGTTTGGACTTCTGAAATAGTCTGATGCTATTTCCTTCCTTTATTTGCACATGTAATTGGTTTCTTTGAGTAGTCTTGATCATTTTGAAAGCGTTGACACTTGACAGTGTACCACACGCTTATGTTTTGATTGTGGTGTCAATGGTGCAATTTGTTGTCTCACAATAGTATCCTGTATAATTTCTATGACAAAGTGTACATGCTTAAACCTGTGTTATTGTTTCTGTTACAGTGTATGCCTCATTGACATTTAAACCTATAGGGAAGAGTAAGTGTGAGTGGTTAAGGGTATTTAGGAGTAAGATTTAGTTTGTGGTTAAGATACCCTCCATGACACAAGCACTGCCCGGCCCTGAGACCCTTGTGAACTCTTATGTACCAACGATCCAAAGGTTGTCTTGGCCATGAATGGAATTTTACTTTTAGCTCTTAATCATTGACAATTATTAATCTCCTTAGGATTAATGCTAAGTGAAAGAAAGGCTTCACTGTGAATTTGTTTACTCTCTTCGACCTTACATTAATTTTATTGTATTCTTAATTGCCAGCACTTGTTACAGTCCTATTTGGGTCTTAAATTGGTCTTATTTGAATTCAAGCGTTATATTGGGCCTTATCGCTAATGTCTTCTTTTCCACTTTTTGCACATTTGATCAAAACTAGGCCTCTTCCCGACCCAGAGCAGAGCATGTTATTGACTCAAGCACAAATCTGTTGAATGAAGGTAGCTTGCTTACTCTCAGACACTAGTTAGACGGGAATCCCTTGACTTCGCTTATGCCCTTATTTATGCAGTAAAGAAAGCAAGTGAGGCGGGCTAAGCACAAGTTGCAACCCTGAGTCTGAAGTCATTGAAGCTGCTGCTTCTATTCGTTGTCCGTTGGGCCTAGCATTCTTCAGGCCCAAAACATGAGTCAAATTCCTTTTCCTTTATCGCTTTATATAAATTTTTTATTGCTTCTATGTATATATAACACTGATGGTATTGAGTGAATGCTTTCTCTTTACTATCTTTGAATTACTTTAGAAACCTAGCAAGCTAAAAAACTATAGGTAAAATTAAAAGGAATTGATGTCTCTTACATTAATTAAATAACATCAACTTGTTTAATTACTTCTACTATACAATTTCGCTTTCACTTGTACAAATTATTTTCATGAAGCTCTTTGAAGATTAAGACAGATTTTGAAAAGCAAGCAACCCCGCCTAAACCTATTCTATGTCCTATGGAGCTACCTTAGTTAGATTCTAGGGGGTGCCTAATATTTTTCCATTAGAAGAACGAGAACCCTTACCCTAATCTCACTAGTTAGCAGACTAATAGGATAATAATCTAATAACTGAATAGGTATCCTAGTATACCTTTAAATATTAGGTAGTGGCTCTTTTTAATCATTAATAGGGAAATCACTAGTTGAAAGTTCAACAATTGTAGTTTCATCTTCGTTTTTTTTCTATTTTAAATTTCTATAAAATGATTAATTAATTTGCTAACGTTGGCTTTCCTAGAAAGTGGATGTTAAGCTCTATCACGACCCCATGGTTGGGATTCAAAGTTGTGAAAAGTTGGTATCAGAGCACTAGGTTGCCTAGGTCTCATGAGTCATGAGCGGGCTTAGTAAAGTTTGAAGGATCGATATGGAGACACATGTACTCATCTTTTAGAGGCTATAGAGCTTTAGGAAATGTCACTTTTTTCTTTCTTTATCGTGCGACTTTATTCTATCACTGAAGTTTGCACCATTCCACTCTTGTTCTCTCGCAGGTGGTGAGGACATGCACATCATCCACAGCCGGGCAGGAGCCGGAGCCTAGGTTGCAGTCACTACAAGGAGTAAGGGCCGATGTCGGGGCCAAGTAGAGGCAAAGATCAGCCTAGAGCACGCGTAACAGCAGCTACTGCAAAGCCTCAAATCGAGTAGGAGGAGGAGGAGATCCTTGTTTAGACTGCACAAGTTAGACCAGCTCAGGTCCCGAAAGGGTTCAAAGTCACTCCCATAATTCAGGACACCCTAGTCCTCTTAGTAGGCCTCATAGAGACTGTGTCCTAGGCTGGTGTATTTCCTATAGCACCAGTCATCTCTCAAGCTGGGGGTGGAGGCCAAAATCCTGCCACTCACACTCAGGAGTAGATGGCTCCTATATATTAGACTTTGACAGTTCTGCTAGTTTGATTAGCTCAGCCTATTGGATAAGTTCACCAATATCTTTCCTATTCATTTTAGTGTTACACCTTCTGAGGACCCATATGATTATTTTGACTGTTTCCACGAGGTGCTGCACAACATCTGTATTGTGGAGTCCAGTGGAGTCGAATTCACAGTGTTTCAGATGACTGGCTCCGCCAAGAGATGGTGGTAGGACTATTTTCAAAGCAGACTAGAAGGTTAACCTCCACTCACTTGGGATCAGTTCTCAAAGCTATTTTGGATAATTTCATTCCTTTTACTCTGAAAGAGGAATATCGTATCCAGTTTGAGCATCTACAGTAGGGTAGCATGACTATTACCCAGTACGAGACCATATTTGTGGACCTATCTCCCCATGAACGTATCTTGATCCCTATTAAGAGGGAGAGGGTGAGGAGATTTATAGATGGCTTTACTTACAGTATCAGGCTACATATGTCCATGGAGACTGATGGTATTTTTTTCAAGCAGGTTGTAGAGGTCACTAGATAGGTTGAAAGGATTCATGTTCAAGGTAGAGAGGCGGTATCTGAGAAGAGGCCTCATTATTTTGGTTGTTTTAGTGATGTTGGAGGAATAGGCTCATTTGATAGAGGCCATCAACACAGGCCGATTCAGTCAGTGCTTCAGGTAGCATACGGTGTTTCGGGAAATTGTAGTTCTTATAGGTATCATCCTAAGTAGCCAATATTCAGTACTATGGTGGTCACTTAGGTCATCAAGGATCATCTCAGACTCAAGAATTAGGCCAACCACGAGGTTGCTTTGAGTGCGGCGATGCATGTCTTACTAGTAGGCATTGCCCTAGACTAAAGAGAGCAAATAACAATAGGCTACTCATGCCATGATTCCGACATCGGTTGCACCACATCCATCTCAGCCAACTAGAGGTGGGGGACAGGTGGCTAGAGGTGGTGGTCGGATTGTTAGAGGTAAAGGCCAGCCAGATAGAGGTTGTCCGAAAGGGAGATGTCAGAATGGTGGGGCTCAACCCATTTTTATGCATTCCCAGCCAGAATTGAGGTACAGTCGTTTGATATTGTCATCACTGGTATTATTCCAATTTTCCATAGAGATGCAATAGTTCCATTTGATCCGGGTTCCACTTATTTATATGTGTCATCCTATTTTGCTTTATATTTGGATATGTCATGTGATTCTTTAAGTGCTCCTTTTTATGTGTATGCCTGCCAAAGATTATATTGGGGTAGACCGAATATATTATGCTTGGTTGGTCACTATCGAGACCTATGATACTAGGGTAGACCTTCTACTTCTTGATATGCTAGATTTTGACGTGATCTTAGGCATGGATTGGTTGTCACATTTTCACGCTATTTTGGACTGTCACGCCAAGACTGTGGCATTAGCCATGTCAGGGTTACCTTGATTAGAGTGGAGAGGAACTTCTTCCATTCCACTAGTAGGGTCATTTCATAGGTGAAGGCTCGGCGTATGGTTAAGAAGGGGTGTCTAGTATATTTGGCCTATATCCGTGATCCTAGTGCGGAGGTTCCTTCCTTAGATTCAGTACTATTTGTGCGCAGGTCCCCAGAGGTTTTTCCTTTTGATTTGCTAGAGATGCCACCCGACAGAGATATCGACTTCTGTATTGATTTGGTTCCGGGCACTCAGTCCATTTCTATCATATTATACAGTATGACACCAGCTGAGTTGAAAGATTTGAAGGAGCAGTTGTAGGATTTGTTTTATAAGGGATTCATTAGACCAAGTATCTCAGCTTGGGGTGTAGTGGTTTTATTTGTGAAGAAGAAAGATGGAACGATGATGATGTGTATAAACCATCGGCAGTTGAACAAAGTCATTATCAAGAATAAGAATCTGTTCTTTAGGATTGATGACTTATTTGACCAGCTTCAGGGTGTCAAGGTGTTTTCATAGATTTACTTGAGATCTTAGCTACTATGAGTTGAAGATTAGGGCATCGGATGTCCCTAAGGCAACTATTCGGACTCGGTATGGTTAATACGAGTTCTTAGTTATGTCATATGGGTTGACTAATGCCCCAACAACCTTTATGGATTTGATGAACCAAGTGTTCAAGGCCTATATGGATTCTTTTGTGATCGTCTTCATTGATGATATTTTTGTTTATTGACGGATCGTCAGTTATATGCGAAGTTTCAAAGTGTTAGTTCTAGTTGGACTCGGTTGCCTTTTTAGGCCATGTTGTATCTTGCGAGGGAATTACGGTGGATCATAAGAAGATTGAGGTAGTTCAAAACTAGCCTAGACCTACATTAGCTACAGAGATTCGGAGCTTCTTGAGTTTTCCGAGCTATTATCGTGAGTGTATGAAGGGATTTTCATCTATCTCACCCCTATTGACAAAGTTGACCCAAAAGGGTGATCTTTTCAGATGGTCAGACGATTATGAGTTGAGCTTTTAGAAGCTTAAGACTGCATTAATTATAGCCCTAGTATTGTTATTTTCTACATGTTCGAGATCTTACACCGTGTATAATGATGCACCGAGTATTGGGCTTAGCACGGTATTGATGCAGGATGGTAGGGTGATTGCCTATGCGTCTAAGTATTTAAAGGTTCATGAGAAAAATTACCCCGTGCATGACTTAGAGTTGGCAACCATTGTTCACATGCTGATGATTTTAAGGAAATATGTATACAACATTTCCTGTGAGGTCTATGCAAACCATCGGAGTCCCCGGTGCCTGTTAAAGCATAAAGACCTTTAATTTGTAGTAGCAAAGATTATTGCAATTGTTGAAATGCTATGATATCACTATAGTAAATCATTTTAAAGGCCAATATAGTGGCCGATGCATCGAGTAGGAAGGCGGAGACCATGGGTAGTTTGACATATTTACCGGTAGTAGAGAGGCCCCTAGTTGGATTGGATGTTTTTGAGATTGGTTGTTTTGGACCCTAGTCGGATTCTTGCTTGTGTTATGGAATATTCTTTGTTATTAGAGTGTATCAAGGATCACCATTTTGATGATCCTCACTTGTTGGTGTTGAAGGATACGGTGCAGCAAGGTGGTGCTAAGGAGGTTGTGATTGGTGATGATAGTGTTATACGACTTCGGGGCCGAATTTGTGTTCCAAATGTTGATGGGTTGAGAGAGTTGATCCTTGAGAAATCTCATAGTTCACACTATTCCATTCACCCAGGTGTCATGAAGATGTACCGGACTTGAAAAAATACTTTTGGTGGCGAAAACTAAAGAAATACATTGCTGCTTATGTATCTCGGTGTTTGAATTGTCAATAGGTGAAGTATGAACATTAGAAACTAGGTGGATTGACTCAGAGATTAGAGATACTAGAGTGGAAGTGGGAATACATCACTATGGATTTTGTAGTAGGCTTACGATGGATCTTGAGGATATATGACGTAGTCTGGGTTATTGTGGACCGGTTGACTACGTCTGCACACTTTATTCTAGTTGCGACTTCAAATTCATCAGAGCGGTTGGCTCAAATTTACATTTAGGAGATTATCCGCATGCACGGTGTGCCCACTTCAATCATTTCTGACTGAGCCACGTAGTTCACATTGCATTTTTGGAGAGTTGTACAGCATGAGTTGGGCACACGGGTCGAGCTGAATATCACATTTCATCCTTAGACGGACGAGTAGTTAGAGCGCATTATTTTGATCTTGTAGGACATATTGTGCGCCTGTGGTATTGATTACATTTAGTAGAGTTCGCCTACAACAAAAACTATCAGTCGAGCATCCAGATGGCCCTGTACAAGGCCTTATATGCTAGGCGATGTCGTTCACAGATTGGTTGGTTTGAGCCCAGAGAGGATAGATTGTTGGGCACTGATTTTATTCGTGATGCCATGGAAAAGGCTAAGGTGATTTAGGAATGACTTCATACAGCTCAATCCAGGCAGAAGAGTTATATAGACCGGAGGGTTTGTTTCACGACCCAAATCAATGGGCCGCAATAGGCATTGGGTACCTTACTCAACCGAGTACCGACGTAACATATCTTTCATGTCATACTATCATAGGTAAATGAGACGGAGAGGCTGTCGTGAGATAAGTAGAATAAACATTAGAGAATACTCGACATGGAACGACCCAACCTGATATAGAAACTTACATATGTGACATACGAGCCTATAAGGCCAACATGATCATTCATAAACTCAAAACATTTTCCGACAAAGCCATGCAAGTATCCATATACATGACATATGTCTACAAGCCTATAAGAGTACACAATATCATAAAGGTCAGGAAAGAACCCCACCATACCAATCAATGCATGTACTAATCATACTAACCAAATAAGCAACTCCGAAGCAAATGGAGCGCACCAACACCTTCCGCTGAGCTGACAGCCTACTTGGAGGACTCTCAACCTGTCTATTGGGACCTGCGGGAATGAAATGCAACATCCCCAGGAAAGGAATGTCAGTACAAATAATGTACGGAGTATGTAAGGAATGAAAATCAGTAAATAATAGACATGCGAGAAACATGGAGTAAAAGACTCGACATATAAGTCTGAATAGCTCTTTGAATCCTTTAATATTTAAAATATCATGCATATGCGTATAAATTCCATATCATGCATGGGTATATGCATTCATAACATCATTAAGCCTCTGAGGGCATCCCATCATATCATCTCGGCCAGTGTAGACAAATCATCAACGTATACCAGCTTATCAGGCGGTAGTATGTATATAATGCTGTAACCTTTTCCCATATCCCAAATACATATAATTACATACATATATGTATGTATGTATATGTATGTATATATATATATATATATATGTATATGTATATAACGCCGTCTGGTCATAGGTCAATGTACATGTATAAATGAATGCAATGCATGAGAAGTACGTCAATACAATCTCTCAAAATATTATAAGACCATTATGCCTCTGATTAATAACACGAAATAAACTTTATCAACTTACATATTTTATGAGACCCATGAACAGACGATAGAATAATGGGGCACATGGAGAATCAAGAACATAAGCATCTCTAGCATTTATGTGAATAGAGTCATTTATGGAAGTCGTGTATTTGCTTGTTTCGCTTGTGTCATATAGATCAAGTCAAAAGGAAAGAAGAGATAGCCTTAACATAGCTGAACCGATTTTCTTGTCAATCCCTCTAACACACGTCAATTACGATAACTTGTAACGGCGGATCGAAGTAGAAGAAAATCCATATGATATTCTTAAAAAAGATTATACCGTACTCCATTAGAACTTGCAAATCCCGTTGCTATTACACGGTCTAACTTCGTAAGAAATTCTTGAAGACATTTACGTTGCTATCATCTAATTGTGGTTTCTTGTTGCTTGTCTTGGACATTCTTTTGTATAAGTTTGCTGGAGAGAATTCACGGTGCCATAAGCTTTATAAACCCATTTGTTGCTTTGTAGTAAACATCTCCGTAATGTAATTTTGAGAAGCTTTATATATTGGGGATTATTTTATACAAAACTTCTCCTAACATGCCACCAACTCATAAAGACCAATGAGTCATTATATGGGCATTAGTGGGCCGCCACGTTTGTTATCAAGTCTAATCCAATAGTTCCCCCATTTCCATAATTAATTATTAATCCCCCACTAATTCAATAATTAAATAATTACCCATATAATTAAGAATTATTTCAACTTACTTAAAATGCTATTCGCTTTTAACATACATTATACATCTTACTATTATGGTCATGTGGTACTTTGTATGACACTAGTCCATGAATACGTGGTATTATAGCTTGGACCGTATTTTATCTCCAAATTGCCAAACTTCGACGGAACTCATTTTCTTCGTTTCGGTTACATTCTCACCTTCACGAATTAACTTATCACTTGTTTGAAAATAGCTTAATACTTATAACCCCAAATAAATCCCAAGTTTATTTTTGGGCCTGCTTCAGGCTCCCTATAATATTACTTTACATTTCCTTTGTGTAATTTATGAAATTCTGGTCTGTAATAATTACTTGTAAGCAGATATCTGGGTAACAAATAAAAGACAGGGTAGATGTATGATACTGTGGGTAAAATGAGGTAGAAAGCATGCTATATGTTTTATATTTTGCAAATTTGTATTAGAAGCCATGTTCTAGCATTGATGTGTTCGTTCACATTTAAACCATGTTAAGCTTGTGCATTAGATATCCTGCTTTTAGGGCCTTCACGTTTACTACTTTAGCATGTTGCATTCCTGATTCTTCGCAAGTACTATCACATAGACATCCTGCTATTAAATAATAAAAAACTATCATTCTTGTATGTATTAGATACCATGTTCTTAGGAACTCTGTTTGCATTTGTTTGAACTACATCTCTTTCGATTAAATCAATGGCTATCCATGAAAGGTTTAAAACAAACTCATGGTTTTCCCCTTTTAAATACCTTAGGATTGTCTAGAACTGCCCAAGTCTAGAGGTCCTAAATTCCTCCGGGGCCACAAGGAAAGGACGGGTAGTAGCACGCTTAGAGGTCGTTAATCAAACTCGCTTATATAACCATTAGCAGAGGGGGTTAATGGGTAGTAAAAGGATATGATGACGTGCGCGCTAATGTCACGTGTAACCCCTCTAGTTGAGGAGGATTACCGGACATTGCACAAATTGATCCTGTAGGCTAATAAACTTAGGACTTCCCTTTCCTAATTCCTACATGTGTTTAAATTATCTAAACTTCCTTTTTCCTTTACATATATGTGTGTTTAAGCTGTCCAAACCTCTTCTACTTTCATTATCTAAATTTCCTTGATCATATATGTATTTAGACTGTGAAAACCACCTTTACTTGCAAATATGTGCTAAGACTGTTTACTTATTAAATGACTAATTCACATAGTTTAAGTTCGGTCGGGACCCACCGTTGTAGACCGCGAGGGGTGCCTAATACCTTCCCCTCAAGGTTATTTCGAGCCCTTACCCTGATCTCTGGTAATGCAAACTAGTTACATGAGGTGATTACTCTAGGTGCCCTAACGCACCTTAATCCATTAGGTGGCGACTCTTCAAATACCCAAATCCCAAAAGGAAATGAGTTATTCCCCCCATGAATATCGAAACTTGGACTTCCCCGCAAAAAGGGAAAAAAGGGGGGCGACACCTACATCCCAAAAGACGGCTGGTAAGAGATATAACTGTGGAAGAGTTGAGTCAGAGGAACTCGATTTTGTATCATTCTTATGATGAGTAAATGTGAGGTCTTCAGCATATCATGCGTGTACAAAAATGTATAAGGTTCTTGATAAGGAGCTTTAAGGCAAGAATAATTATCCACTCTTACGGTAAAAGGGAATAAGAGAATTGGAAGGTAGACACAAGTTCAGCAAGTAAAAGAAGCAAGGGGAAGAAGTGTACAACATAACTAGTTAATGAAGATTATCATTATTTACCATTCAGGAAGAGAGATATAAGCATTTTTGAGTTACCTTCAACAGTAACATATGTATGTACAATCGGCCACACTAATCTCACTTATGCTCTATGGAGCTAACAGATATGGTTTGAGAAAAAGACGGGATATCAGGATCCAGCTGGGGTTAGAGTAACCCAAAAGGTGAATGGATTGCTTGTATTAGTTGACATTTCTGAAAGATATTTCAAAGGTGCTAATAGATCTCCTTGTGAGACACCCAGATGGTGCACTCTAAAATAGTACATCTAGATATGTACAAAGATAGACATTAAAAGCATGGAAGAGATAAATATTATCTTAGTATGGCTCCCGTCCCTTATAGAGAGAGAATGTTAGGCAAACCGAAAATCCAGTGGATAGAGCAAGGGAAGCTAAAAGCAAAAGAATGTCTTGTTACAGTTTTTAGAATAAAGTGATAGACATAAATTTTAGCAGATAAATAAGAAGAGAGTTAATGAAGCATTATAAGTAAGATGTCAACATGGATGACAACAGTAGCTAAAAAATGACAGTATTACAGAGTCTATAGTTAAGTGATGGAAAAGACAAGAGGTGAGAGGCCTTGAGATAACAAAAGAATATAGGCCATAAATTCATATCCTCATTTCGAGAAATAAGAGCATGACTCCAACGCGACTACCAGAAGGATAAGTTAGACTCCGTAGTAATAGAAATTAGTATGGCCTGGTGAAGTAGATAAACTAAACATGAATTAGGGACTGAGTGATTTGATAATAATCGGTATCGTGAGAGTTTTTTATTTTATTTCGGTGATAATAGAATGGACAATAGAAGAAGACTCATAAAAAATTTAGAGAATGGTCATTTAAGAAGACGCTTCCCTAAAGCAAGCAATGTGAGAATAGTTAAGCTTAAGGATTATATGTGCCAGTTATACTAAGTGTTACCCTCGCAAGTAAGGAATTTTGTTATCATTGGTACAAAAGGATTGCCGCAAGGCGAGTAAGGGTCATCAATGATGTGAAAAGACGCTAAATATGAAGAGTTAAAACATCTATAGGTATATCGTTATAGCTTTAAACCTTAGTACTCCCCTAAAGGGGGGAATATGGAGTGATGTGGCATTAAGTCAGAATTAAGTAGTTCTAGTAATTATGGAATGGTAAAGGAAGAATGCGATGAACATGAAAAAGGGGTGAGATTGCACTTATTAAAAGCCTACAGATATGCTACGATTCCAGAACAGTAAGCAAATACGATGTCAAGGATAGTAAGTAAGGGTTCCTGGCCGGGATGTTATTGATAAATAAAGAGCCAGCACAAAATGTAAGTTAAGACAAATGAAATAACCCAAGAAAGATTATATGGAGTATTGATATGAGAATGGGTCAGCGAGTAGTTAGTAGTTGATTCGGGAAGAGCCTAGTTATGGCCAGTCAAGAGAATACAGACAAATCAGCAGGTCATGCAAGATAAATATAGATAAACCTAATATAGTGAATTCAGCCCTGCAATTATGATATTGTAATACTTGAGAAACATTCAGATAAGGAATCGGGGTAGTTAAAGGTACCATATGAGTGTTACGGAAATAAAAGAGAGTGCTACTGGGAAAATAGTCAAAATATCAGTTCAGAAGCAACCCTACAATCACAAGGGCGTGGAGGTAAGTAACTACGGATAATTAGAGGCAAGGAAGTTAATCAAAAGGTCCGTTGAGTATACAATATAATAAGCTCATGGGTTTACAAGGGTCAGAGAGTCGTCCTTAAGTACTACAACAAAAGACTAGCTAATGAAGTAAGGAAGAAGGCTTCAACCTAAGCTCAGTGACCCAAAGAGGGAATGGTCTTATAATAACAGTCTCACAATAACAATGCATGCACTCCATAAGAAAGTGGCACCTACCGTGGCCAATGAAGGTGGAGTAAAATCAGAAGTGATATTCAAGATCATATGAGTTGTATGGAATTCTAATATGTCTGGGCACTAATGTATGTAAGTATGCACGCAACAAGGGGGAAGGAATACTGGGAAAAGTAATAGCTTACGTTTAAAGAAAGTTGAGAAGGAACGAAAGGAATTATTCAATAAATGATCCAGAGTTAGTTACGGTACGAACGCACTTAAGTGTTCAGAGTATTATCCATGCTGCATAAAGTTGACAATCATACAACCGTAGAAGACTCCAGTATAAGTTAAAAGAAAGAATTGAGTCTAAGTCATAGACAAAGGAATGAATGGTTAGAAGATTGTACATGGGTATTCCATAGCGTCCATGAAAGGCTAAGGTAATAACTAATACCATGAGTCACAAATTGGAAGATAGCTTAATCCTACATAAAAACTAATCAGAAGGAAGAAGAAACTAAAGAGTTACATCAACGAAGTAAATCAAGAGTCTGATTATTGGACCTAGAAAATTATAAGAATCGTGATTGAGAACATTGCAGAATCACACTTAACATCAGAGGTACAAGAGAGACAGTACAATAGCCATATTTTTTTTATAATGGCTCTATAATAAAGCCAGTTAAAAGAGTAACAGCCTCATAAGAAGTTAGTATGAATCTCATGCCGAATTATGTAAAGAGGTGGAATAATTACCATAGAAGTTCAAGTTGTGGATGTGAATTATACGTATGTGGAAGGGAGGTTATGAAAGGAGTAGAAGATATGATGCAAAATTTTAAGGTAAGTAAGGTTAAGGTGAACAACGTATGCTATACTCAAATGCAGAAGGTTGTGAATTGTCCATACTTCGGATAAAAGGCTAGAAGTGCTAGGATTCAGTATCCAGGAATGATAGCGGAGTTGTCAGTGGCATATCTTCCTGCCTATGGTTTCTAGCTACCGAGAGATCTAGCCAAGAGAGTAAAGAAGAGTTAGAGATGATGTGATGTCTCGCTTGATGTTCGAGAATAATATAAGGAAATATATGGTGCAAGCAAGTTGAAAGAAGGTTGCGAGTAATATAAAAAGAGATGTATAGTTCGCAAGCTAAAGTATAGTAAAGCGACAAGGTTTTATAACAGGAGTAAGGATAATAAAGGGAGAGTGAGAAGGTGATGACAATGGATAAGTCCTACCCTGATAATAGAGAGCTGATGGTTTCTGTAAGTTGTAGAAAGCTCAGTTTAGCTAGAATAAACTCAAAGGAGTCTAAGACTAGAATTATTTAGAAGAGATGTAATGCTGCCCTGATAATAGAATGAAGGTGTACTTTTGACAAATAAATGTTGATGTTTTGGCCTTCGACTGAGTAATGATTTGAGGAAAAAAATGTGGGGGGGCGGGGCATTTCAAGAATTATACGAAACTAAAATACCCACATAATATGAATCACATTGGGAAGCTAAGAAATACGATTATGGAAGTATAGTATTGCCCCCAAGCGGATCAGTCTAATCATTTCAAATATTCTCTGATGAGGCGTGAGACGTAGTGACAATATTACGTAAGAGGTCAAGTTATCAAGTGGGACATTATACACCAACATTAAGGTGAACCAACAATAGATGGATAAAAGTTCAACAATATGAGATGTGATTAGGCCATCATTCTTAAGATGAACAGTAATAGAGAAGCATTAAAGGACTTAGATTTATACATATAGGATAAGTAACGAGAATAACGTGAAGTTTAGTAGCAGACCTCAGCAACGGTAACTCGAAGTAAGAGTTATGGTATAGTATGGCCTACCTAGATGCAATAAAGTCATACAGATAAATGATTGGGTATATGAAACTTGATATAGCAATAGTCGTAAGTTCGACAAAGTACGAGCGAAGAACTTTAGTATACCAATAGATGCCCAGAGGGATATCTTATCAAACTCTGTGTATGTTTACAAAGTGAGGCCTAGAGACTAGCTAAAAGATAAAAGAAAAAGGAGAGAAGAGTCGCATAAGGCGCACTTACAAGGTCAAAGTTGTACAAGCTGCATGACAGAAGGTAGCAATAGTTATGAGATTGGAAGGATTCTGACCACAGTTCATAATATGAGAAAGAGGCCTAAAGGGGGGAAAAGGCCTTTGGATTATTAACAGAAAAGTTACCTAGATGGCAAGAAGAGTACTAAAGTATTCAGAAGACATAAGTTAAGAAAATGATAAGTGCATCAGTCAACATTCAAGGACGAATGTTCCAAAAGGGAGAATGATGTTACACCCCATGTTTTAGTACGTGAAAGTACGCCATAAGTAAATTGATGTAAGCTCGGAAATGAGAAGTTACATTTTGCATTTTTGTATGTTAAAGATTCATCATAAGTTAATCGACATAAGTTCGGGAATGAGAGTACCAGGCCTTCAATGTAGTCTCAAATGCTCAGAAATCTCATAGCCAACAAGTGTCCAGGTGTGTTAGAGTTCCCTAAGGACCTCAAGGATCCCAGGCAGTGCTCACACCAAGACTTTTCTCAAGTAGGGACTGGTTATGTACAGTGTGGAAAAGCCATCCCTGATATGCTAAAGTTCAGAGAGATCTCAAGGATCCCTAAGAAGTACACATACCAGAGGGGCAAAACTTAAGAACCTAAGAGTAAGTGAGAGTGCTTCAAAAGACTTAGTGAAACAATGTGGAGATAACTTCCTAGGAGTAAAAAGATTTTCTGGAATAGACCAGTTTTAGGAAAATACTAGGAATGAAAGCTAGTTTTTAGAAGAATATAGATAACATTTTTGAAATAATTCAGAAGATAGAAAATTCAATAGGCAGCCAGTCAATCATAGAAGGTTCAGATTCACAAGCACTTTAGCAGGTAGGTTTGCACACAAGGGGGAAAGGGATTGGGAACATGTAGGAATCTCATTGAGGGTACATGAATACAGGTAGGGAGGCATGTAGACAACATAGAACACTTAGGAGCTTCATAGTCTTAATGAATTAACCAAGAGAGCTCTCACGACCCCAACCCTGGCCATGATGGCGCCCAACACAATGCTAGGCAAGCTCGACAATTTAACATCTCACAATCTCTTTCTTTATAATTCAATACCAATTTTCGGGATTTAATACCAATTTAATATAAATAAAAGTATGAATTTTAACAGATGAAATGTGCGGAAACCATAATCACGAAAAATCTCTGTAAAACAGCCCGCTTATCCGGTGTCACAAGTCTGAGCCTCTAATACAAGGTTTCAACAATCTAATACAGAAATATGTCTAAAATGTGGAATAATAAGTGGAGATAGAAGGAGGAATCGGGTCTACGAACACCATGTAGCTACCTCGTTAACTCCGATGAAAACAGAACGGCAGAAAAACTCGCTCTATGCCTCAGGGATACCTATACCTGCACACATGGTGTAGGGAGTAATGTGAGTACTCCGACCCAGTGAGTAATAACAATAAATAATGGCTGATAGTATGAAATCACGTAAAGGCACTAAGCAGTTCTATATCAAAGCAGTAAAATCATTTAAGCAACAGTGAATGAGGAAAATCATGTGAAATTCTTTAAACCAGGTAAAACAGATATAATTAGTATAAATCAGCTCCTCAAGCATTTCAGTTCATTTATTCGTTCTTATCCTCAGTTCTCAATTCATATACTTCTCACGATAACTGAATCAATAAATATATATACCGCTGCGGCGTGCAGCCCGATCCGTATATCGTTGTGGCGTACAGCCCGATCCATAATAATAATAGTCGATTGCGCTCACTGGGGGTGTGCAAACTCCGGAGGGGCTCCTTCAGCCTAAGCGCTATATAATTGCTGCGGCGTGCAGCCCGATCTATAATATGTATATTATATAAATCTGCTACGGCGCGCAGCCCGATCCATATCATATAAAATATCCTCACTATTGGGTCCTCGACCCCTCTTAGTCATTTAAAATCACAGCCTCTCGGGCATAATGTAAAGTCGGGATCTCATCCCTCATATCTCTTACTATTTATGATTAACATTTCAAAAATCTGGTTCATATCATTTTTTTTAAACAGTTGGAAACATGACTGAGGATATAAATTCTTTAACAAAATAAGTTAGGAAAACCAGTCAAAAATCCCCTAAGGGTTCTACAGGTCGGCGCAAGGCCCCAAGCATGGCAACAAGCCTAGCTCACAATAATAAAGTATATGTCTCAATCAAAAATGTAGTAAAATATCATTCGGGATGGACCAAGTCACAATCCCCATAGCATTGAACCTCACGATCGTCACACAGCGTGTATCTCAACTTAGTATAGTACTACGTTGTGCAATTCCGGGGTTTCAAACCCTTAGGACATCATTTAAAATCATTACTCACATCAAATTGGCCAAAACTCTAACTCGATATGCCCTTGCCTCTCAAATTGACCTCCACACGCGTCGAATCTGTCCAAAATCAAAATGAATAGGTCATAATATGCTAAGGGAACATAGCCCAAGCGAAAACATTCGAAAAATATCAAAAACCCGAAATTAGCAAAACCCGAGCCCCGGGACCACGTCTCGGAATCAAGTAAAATTTAAATTTTTAGAATCCTCATATCCTCACGAGTTTAACCATACCAAAATTATCCAATTCCGATATCTTTTGGTCCTTCAACTCATCATTTACATTTTTTAAAGGTTTCACAATTTTTTTCCCAAATTCCATCCCAAATCACGAATTAAATGATTTATTCAGTGATAGATTCATGTATTCTAGCCAAATCAGACTTAAAATCACTTACCCCGATGAATATCTTGAAAAACCTTCGAAAAATCGCCAAAATCCGAGCTCTCTAGGTCAAAATATTAAATAAAACCCAAAACCTCGTATTTATAGGTACCCCCTCAGATTTCAGCTACCGCGGGCCGCACCAAATCGACCGCGGTCCGCGCAAAAACGACCGCGGCCGCACAAGCCTCCCTCTGCAGTGACAGACTTCAGTATGTTGTCCATAACATTTTCTACAGATGTCTAAATTGCAATATCTTGAAATTTCTTAAAACTAGACATAAAGGGCTACAACTTTCGTTTTTTAATCACCTACAAATTCCTTGTAGATCAAAAGATATGAGCGTCTGAAGTTGGACCAGTGGGAAGGTTCTTCACCGCGTCCGCGCCCACTTTTGTGCGGTCCGCGCGATGCCTACTGCGCCCGCGCCCGCTTTTGTGCGGTCCGCACAACACTCACCGTGGGCGCACTCATTTTTGTGCGGACCGCGTGGGTGAGTTCCGGGGCCTGCAACCCTCCTGGACCTGCTACAACTATGATTTTCAGCCTAAAACATCCCGGAACCTACCCGGGACCCCCGAAACTTAAACTAATTGTACCAACACATCCCATGACATCGTTCAAACTTGTTCAACACTTCGGAATGCTTCCAACAACATCAAATCACCAATTTAACATAGGATTCAAGCCTAAGAACTCCAAAAACTCTTAAATTATGCTTTCGATCAAAAGGTCTATCAAATCTAGTCCGAATGATCTGAAATTTTGCACACACATCCCAAATGACACAACGAAGCTACATCAACTCTCAGAATTCCATTCCGACCCCTATATCAAAATCTCGCCTATCCACTGGAATTTGCCAAGATATCAATTTTGCCAATTCAAGCCTAAATCTTCTCTACAACTCCAAAACCCATTCCGATCGCGCTCCTAAGTCACAAATCACCTCCCGAAGCTAACCGAGCCATCAGAACTCATATCCGAGCTCTCTAACACATAAGTCAATATTCGGTTGACTTTTCCAACTTAAGCATTCTTAAAAGAGACTAAGTGTCTCATTCCTTACCAAAATCCTCTCCGAACTCAAACTAATCAACCCGATCGCATAAAACACGGATAACAAAGCGTAAAGAAGCTGAAATGGGGAAAACAGAGCGGTAACTCATGAGACGACTGGCCGGGTCATCACATCCTCCCCAACTTAATCAAACGTTCGTCCTCGAACGAGTCAAGAAACATAGCTGAAGCCTCGAACAAGTGAGGATATCTGCTTCGCATATCCCGCTCGGTCTCCCAAGTAGCCTCCTCCACGGGCCGACCTCTTCACTACACTTTTATTGAAGCTATATCCTTTGACCTCAACTTCCGAACCTAACGATCCAAAATAGCTATTGGCTCTACATCAAAGGTCAAATCATTATCCAACTGAACCGTGCTGAAGTCCAAAACATGTAATGGATCCCCAACATACTTCCGGAGCATAGACACATAGAATACCAAATGCACACTCGACAGGCTGGATGGCATGGCTAGCATATAAGCCACCTCCCCTATCTTCTTAAGTACCTCAAATGGTCCAATGAACCGCGGGCTCAACTTCCCTCTCTTTCCGAATCTCATAACACCCTTCATGGGTGAAACCTTCAGCAAGACTTTTTTCACCAACCATGTAAGACACATCTCGAACCTTCCGGTCTGAATAACTCTTCTGACGCGACTGTGTTGTACAAAGTCTTTCCTGAATCATCTTCACTTTCTCTAAAGCATCCTGAACCAAGTCTGTTCTCAACATCCTAGCCTCGTCAGGCTCGAACCAACCAACCGGAGATCTACACCGTCTCCCATACAAAGCCTCATATGGTGCCATCTGAATGATGGACTGATAGCTGTTGTTGTAGGCAAACTATGCAAGCGACAGAAACTCATCCCAAGAACCTCCGAAATCAATAACACAAGCACGCAACATGTCCTCCAGTATCTAAATAGTGCACTTGGATTGTCCGTCCGTCTAAGGATGAAACGTTGTGCTCAACTCTACCTGAGTACCCAATTCTCTCTGCACGACTCTCCAAAAATGATCCACAATCACCCAAATAGCATCAAACTTCTTCAAAGTCCGAGGAAGTCCAACCACAAAGTCCATAGTGATCCTTTCCCACTTCCACTCGGGAATAACCATCTGTTGAAGCAAGCCACCCGGTCTTTGATGCTCATATTTCACCTGCTGACAATTGAGACACCGAGCTACAAATCCCACAATATCTTTCTTCATTCTTCTCCACCAATAGTGTTGCCTCAAATCCTGATACATCTTTGCGGCACCCGGATGAATAGAATACCGCGAGCTATGGGCCTCATCTAGAATCAACTCTCTAAGCCCATCCACATTGGGCACACAGATCCGGCCCTACATCCTCAACACGCCATCATCACCAATGGTCACATGTCTAGCATCGTCATGTTGAACCCTATTCTTAAGGACAAGCAAATGCGGATCATCATACTGGCGCTCTCTGATGTGATCATATAAGGAAGACCGAGACACCATACAAGCCAACACCCGACTGGGCTCAGAAATATCTAGTCTGACAAACCGATTAGCCAAGGCTTGAACATTAACTGCAAGGGGCCTCTCCCCAACTGGAATGTACGCCAAACTCCCCATACTCACTGCCTTCCAGCTCAAAGCGTCGGCCACTACATTGGCCTTTCCCGGATGATACAGAATAGTAATATCATAATCCTTAAGCAATTCTAGCCATCTCCACTGCCTCAAATTAAGGTCCTTTTGTTTAAACAAATGCTGAAGACTGCGATGATCAGTGAATACCTCACAAGATACACCATATAAGTAGTGCCTCCAAATCTTCAAGGCATGAACTATAGCAGCCAACTCTAAGTCATGAACAGGGTAGTTCTTCTCATGGGGCTTCAACTGACGAGAAACATAAGCAATAAATCTACCCTCATGCATCAATACACAACCAATCCCAACTCTCAAAGCATCACAATACATGGTATATGAACCTGAAAATGATGGCAAAACCAATACTGGAGCTGTGGTCAAAGCTGTCTTGAGCTTCTGAAAGCTCTCCTCACACTCGTCCGACCATACGAAAGAAACACCCTTCTGAGTCAACTTGGTCAAGGGAGATGCGATAGATAAGAATCCCTGAACAAAGTGGAGATAATAGCCTGCCAACCCAAGAAAGATACGAACCTCTGTGGCTGAGGACGGTCTGGGCCAACTCTGAACCGCCTCTATCTTCTTCAGATCAACCTGTATACCCTCACTGGACACCACGTGCCCCAAGAAAGCCACTGAACTGAGCCAAAACTCACACTTGGAGAATTTTGCATAAAGCTTCTCCTCTCTCAATCTCTGCAACACAACCCTCAAATGCTCCGCGTGCTCCTCCCGACTACGCGAGTACACTAGAATATCATCAATGAATACGATAACAAACAAATCCAGATAAGGCCAAAATACATTGTTCATCAAGTGCATGAACACTGTGGGGGCATTGGTCAGCCCAAAAGACATCACAAGGAACTCATAATGACCATATCTGGTCCTGAAAGCAGTCTTAAGAATATCTGAATCCCTGATCTTCAACTAGTGATAACCCGAACGGAGATCAATCTTGGAGAACACCCTCGCTCCCTGAAGCTGATCAAATAAATCATCAATGTGAGGCAAAGGATACTTGTTCTTAATTGTTACTTTGTTCAATTGCCTATAATCAATGTACATTCTCATCGTGCCATCTTTCTTCTTCACAAACAAAACTGGTGCACCCCAAGGGGACACACTAGGCCGAATGGACCCCTTATCTAGGAGTTCCTGAAGCTGTACTTTCAATTCCTTCAACTCTGCTGGTGCCACACGATATGGCGGAATAGAAATGGGCTGAGTTCCCGACACCAGGTCAATACCAAAATCAATATCCCTGTCCGGTGGCATGCCCGACAGGTCTGCAAGGGAACACATCGGGAAAATCCCTCACAACTGGGACCGAATCGATGTTAGGAGTCTCAGCTCCAACATCCCTCACAAACGCTAGATATGAAAGACAACCCTTCCCAACCATACGTTGGGCCTTCAAGAAAGAGATCACTCTACTAGGGATATAATCAGTCATACCACGCCACTCGATCCGTGGTACATCGGGCATAGCCAAAGTGACTATCTTAGCATGACAGTCTAGAATAGCATGACACGGAGATAACCAATCCATGCCCAAAATAACATCAAAGTCTACCATGCTCAATAGCAATAGATCAACTCGGGTCTCCAAACCCCCAATAGTCACCACATATAATCGATACACATGGTCTACAACAACAGTATCGCCCACCGGGGTAGATACAAGAACAGGTAAAATAAGAAACTCACGGGGCGTGCCCAAATAACGAGTATAATATGATGACACATAAGAAAAGGTGGAACCGGAATCAAATAATACAGAGGCATCTCTATGGCAGACTGAAACAATACCTGTGATAACAACATCTAAAGCAATAGCATTGGGTCTGCCTGGGAGTGCATAGAAATGAGCCTAGCCACTGCCTGATCGACCTCCCCCTCTAGGGCGACCCCTGGCTGCCTGACCTCCACCCCTAGCTGGCTGGGCGGGTGGTGAAGTAACTAGAGCAGAAGTCGAGGGCTGACCCCTTTGCTGATACTGACCATCGTGAAGTCAAGGACACTGCCTCCTCATATGCCCAAACTCTCCGCACTCGTAACAACTACCCTCTGGAGGTGGGGACTGAAGGGAACCCCTAGCACCAGAATGGCCAGAAGAAGGACCTGCCATGGAAGAACCCTGGACTGATGGGGCACGAGATGAACTATGAGCTGGAAGGGCGCTGAGTGATGACTGGCCCTGCTGTGACCCATGATAACCACGACCTGAGGATGCCCCACGATACTCTGGATGGTCCGACTGAGCGGGCCTAAAAGAACGACTCTACCCTGCTGGAACTGGCCCCTCGAAGGAGCACCACTAAAACTGCCAGAGCCTCGAGGCCTCTTGGCCTCCCTCTCCTATCTATCCTGACGACGAACCATCTCAATCTCCTGAGTGATATCAACTACCTCCTCGAATGTAACACCCAATACCATCTCTCTAGTCATCAAGATACAGAGATGGTAGTTAAGGCCATCCACAAATCTCCTGATCCTCTCCCGATCGGTTGGAACCATTCAAACGACATGACGAGCCAACTCGGTATACCTCGCCTCATACTGTGACACAGTCATATCTCCCTGCTTTAGCCACTCAAACTGCCTGCGCAGCTCCTCCCTGCGAGATTGTGGTACATACTTCTCCAAGAAGAGCGTGGAGAACTCCTGCCAAGTCAGGGGCGCTGCACCAACCGGCATACGCCTCTCATACGCCTTCCACCAAGTGAAGGCATCCCCCGTAAAATGAAAAGTAGTAAATGCCACCCCACTAGACTCAAGAATCCTTACTATACAGAGCATCCGCTGACACTTATCAAGAAAACCCTGGGCATCCTCGCCCTCAGCACCACTAAATGACGGAGGCTGGAGTCTACCAAACCTCTCAAGACGACGCTGCTCATCATCCGGCATGACTGGCACAACAATATCCTAAGCTAGTGCAACCGGCTAAGCTGGAGGTGCCCCCGGTGTCTGTAGTCCCTGCACTACCTGCTCAGGTGTGCGAGCAGCGGGGGTTTGATTGCCTCCCCCCGCCTGTGAAGTAGCTACTGCTGTGGTGGCTGAAACTGCCTGAGCCAGGCTTGTGCAAACTGTCAAGATCTGTACCAAGGCCTCTTGTAGACCCGGAATCACGATGGGCACTGCTGGTTCCTGAACCGGTGCTGCTGCTGGAGCCTGATCCGGAGTTGGGGCAACTGGTATATCAAAAGTTGTTGCCGTTGCTACTCTGCCTCTACCACGGCCATGACCGCGCCCACGACCTCTGGTGACCTCAGTGGGTGGCACTAGTGGTCGTCTACCTCGTCCGGTAGCGCGAGTCCTCGCTATATGCGAGAGAATAGAATAACTGAAGTTTAGCACTCGGATCAACAAGTTCGCACGACAATAATTTCAAGAATATAAAGTTTTCCTAAAGGTTCTGCAGTCTCTCGAGGATAAATACAGACGTCTCTGTACCGATCCACGAGACTCTACTAAACCGGCTCATGACTTGCGAGACCAAGTAACCTAGGCTCTGATACCAACTCGTCACGACCCCAACCCCGGTCGTGATGGCGTCCAACGCAATGCTAGGCAAGCCCGACCAATTAACATCTCACAATCTCTTTCTTTATAATTCAATGCCAATTTTCGTGATTTAATACCAATTTAATATAAATAGAAGTATGAATTTTAACAGATGAAATGTGCGGAAACCATAATCACGAAAAATCTCTGTAAAACAGCCCACTAATCCGGTGTCACAAGTCTGAGCCTCTAATACAAGGTTTCAACAATATAATACAGAAATATGTCTAAAATGTGGAATAATAAGTGGAGATAGAAGGAGGAATCGTGTCTGCGAATGCCATGCAACTACCTCGATAACTCTGATGAAAATAGAACGGCAGGAAAACTTGCTTTGTGCCTCAGGGATACCTGTACCTGCACACATGGTGCATCGAGTAATGTGAGTACTCCGACCTACTGAGTAATAACAATAAATAATGGCTGACAATATGATATCACGTAAAGGCACTAAGCAGTTCTATATCAAAACAATAAAATCATTTAAGCAACAGTGAATGAGGAAAATCATGTGAAATTCTTTAAACTAGGTAAAACAGATATAATTAGTATAAAGCAGCTCCTCAAGCATTTCAGTTCATTTATTCGTTCTTATCCTCAGTTCTCAATTCATATACTTCTCACGATAACTGAATCAATAAATATATATACCGCTATGGCGTGCAGCCTGATCCATATATCGCTGTGGCGTACAGCCCGATCCATAATAATAATAGTCGACTGCGCTCACTGGGGGTGTGCAGACTCCAGAGGGGCTCCTTCAGCCCAAGCGCTATATAATTGCTGCGGCGTGCAGCCCGATCCATATACGTAATTGTTGCGGCGTGCAGCCCGATCCATAATATTTATAATATATATATCTGCTGCGGCGCACAGCCCGATCCATATAATATAAAATATCCTCAATATTGGGTCCTCGACCCCTCTCAGTCATTTGAAAATCACAGCCACTCGGGCATAATGTACGGTCGGGATCTCAGCCCTCATATCTCTTTCTATTTATGATTAACATTTCAAAATTCTGGTTCATATCATTTTTTTAATCAATTGGAAACATGACTGAGGATATAAATTCTTTAACAAAATAAGTGAGGAAAATCAGTCAAAAATCCCCTAAGGGTTCTGCAGGTCGGCACAAGGCCCCAAGCATGGCAACAAGCCCAATTCACAATAATAAAGTATATGTCTCAATCAAAAATATTGTAAAATATCATTCGGGATGGACCAAGTCACAATTCCCATAGCATTGAACCTCACGCTCGTCACACAGCGTGTATCTCAACTTAGTATAGCACTACATTGTGCAATTCCGGGGTTTCAAACCCTCAAGACATCATTTAAAATCATTACTCACCTCAAACTGGCCAAAACTCTATCTCGCTATGCCCTTGCCTCTCAAATTGACCTCCATGCGCGTTGAATCTATCCAAAATCAGAACGAATAGGTCACAATATGCTAAGGGAACATAGCGCAAGAGAAAACATTTGAAAAATATCAAAAACCCGAAATTAGCAAAACTTGAGTCTCGGGCCCACGTCTCGGAATCGAGTAAAATTTACATTTTCAGAATGCTCATATCCTCACGAGTCTAACCATACCAAAATTATCCAATTCCGATACCTTTTGGTCCTTCAACTCATCATTTTACATTTTTGAAAGGTTTCACAATTTTCTTCCCAAATTCCATCCCAAATCACGAATTAAATGATGAATTCAGTGAGAGATTCATGTATTCTAGCCAAATCTGAGTTAAAATCACTTACCCCGATGAATATCTTGTAAAACCTTCGAAAAATCGCAAAATCCGAGCTCTCTAGGTTAAAATATTAAATAAAACCCAAAACCTCATATTTATAGGTACCCCCTCAGATTTCAGCTACCGCGGTATGCACCAAATCATTCGCGGTCCGCACAAGCTAGTGCGGTCCGCGTAAAAACGATCGCGGCCGCACAGGCCTCCCTCTACAGTGATAGGATTTAGTATTTTGTCCATACCCTTTTCTACAGATGTGCAAATTGAAATATCTTTACCTTTCTTGAAACTAGACACAAAGGGCTTCAACTTTATTTTTTGAATCAATTCAAAATTCCTTGTACATCAAAAGATATGAGAGTCCGAAGTTGGACCAGCGGGAAGGTTCTTCACCGCGGCCGCGCCCACTTTTGTGCGGTTTGCACAACACTCACCGCGGGTGCACCCATTTTTGTGCGGACCGCGTGGGTGAGTTCCGGGGCCTGCAACCCTCCTAGACCTGCTACAACTATGATTTTCGGCCTAAAACATCCCGGAACCTACCCGGGACCCCCGAAACTTCAAACTAATTGTACAAACACATCCCATGACATTGTTCAAACTTGTTCAACACTTCGGAACTCTACCAACAACATCAAATCACCAATGTAACATATGATTCAAGCCTAAGAACTCCAAGAACTCTTAGATTATGCTTTCAATCAAAAGGTCTATCAAATCTCGTCCGGATGACCTGACATTTTGACACACATCCCAAATGACACAACGAAGCTACTGCAACTCTCAGAATTCCATTCCGACCCCTATATCAAAATCTCGCCTATTCACCGGAATTTGCCAAGATATCAATTTCGCCAATTCAAGCCTAAATCTTCTCTACAACTCCAAAACCCATTCCGATCGCGCTCCTAAGTTACAAATCACCTCCCAAAGCTAACTGAGCCATCGGAACTCATATCTGAGCCCTCTAACACATAAGTCAATATCCGGTTGACTTTTCCAACTTAAGCCTTCTTAAAAGAGACTAAGTGTCTCAATCCTTACCAAAATCCTCTCCGAACTCAAACTAATCAACCCGATCACATAAAACACGGATAACAAAGCGTAAAGAAGCTGAAATGGGGAAAACAGAGTGGTAACTCATGAGACGACTGGCCAGGTCGTCACAATAGCAGACAACTAAAACATGGAGCAAAGATGCAGAAGACAAAATCGGAAACACAAGTAGGGTCATGGCATGATCACATAGCTAAAGGATTAATCATAAATCAACACACAGGCTGGTCAAGCATCAGATAAACATGTAAAGTGTAGACATACTAGTTGTACATTGAATAGGGCAGAATATAGGCATGCTTGGAGCAAAGAAGTCAAATTCATAATGAACAAATCCAAGAATAAAATACATAGAGTTTGGATTTCAATTGTAACTAGAGACATACCAGTTGAGGAAAAAGAGTGCAGAATATAGAGCAAGTATAGTCTCACTATCAAGCCTTGGCTAGACCCACAATAGCACAAGTAACACAAGTAGCCAAAAAGGAGAAGAGTTTGAGTGTGTGTGTGTATATGTGTGTTATGAACTAATGTTCGTGTCTGTAGAATGGGAATGCACACATATATATAGGAGTCGAATAGTATAGGTAAGTAATGCAAGGCAGATTGTTATTGCAAAAATGAGGCAAGAAAATAATCAAACAATCAATCAAGTAAAGTCAGTCATGAACTAATTAGCAGTAAAATTAGGCTAGTACTACTTGATTGAAGGAAAATTGTATATGAAATCAATTAGCAATTAAGGGCTAGGTTAAATAAGGCAAGAACTAACTCCGAAATCAATTAGAAGTTGGTTCTAAAAATCAAAGCATAAATCAGGCCAGTAGCACCAATTATTAATCGTACATAAGGGAAGAACATGTAAAATCTAATAAGGAAACACCGGTATTGAAGGAAAGCTCAATTTTAAGCCCTAATATAGGTAAGTGAAATTAATTAACAATTAGTCGACAAAGTTTAAGGAAAACATGCAGTAATAGATGAATAATCGGTTAAATAATCAGAACTGTAAGATATTAGGCAGAAATACAGAAACATATAGTAAACAAAATAAATAAGGAAACCGTAATAGATACTCAAAGACAAAAACGTTTAAAAGTTAAACATTTTGTAGAAAAATCCGTTGAAATCAAGACCTTAATTCTAGGGTAAACCAAAATCGGCCTGGAATAATAATAATAATAGGGAAATATCAGAAAATATAGAGGTGGGAATATTGAAAATTTAAAGAAGAAATACCAAAATAAACATGAAATTGTTTCAGATTTGAGAAGATCTAAACAAATTCAACCAAAAATTAGCCAAATTCATAAAATAAATAGAGGTTGAAACAAATCTAGTTTGAACCAGAGATTTGAAACCCTAAAAATACGAAGATATTTGTACTCACAGGTATTGGGATGAACATAAACGGAAATAGTCAAGACATGAAAGATTTTGAACTATATCTGGCTCGAGCTTGGCCAGATTTGCTTTGCCATGTTAGGACTCAATTAAATAGGGTCGTAGACGAGTAACCAGCAGTAAAGAGAGACCGATAATGTAAGGGAATCCATGGTTGATTCCATTTTAGGTTCGGAATCGGAGGGGATAACAGGTGACGACACTAGGGTTAGAGAGGGGTGAAAGATAAGAGCATATAAGGATGGCAAGTTTGGAAGAATGGGTAGGGTTAGGGGTTTTGATATATTAAAAAGGGGTCGATTGATTTAGGGTCGTTGATCTTCTCAGATTCAATGGCCAGGATTAGATGTCTAGGTGGGGCGGATTTAATTAGATGGGTATTTGGGTTTGGGTTTGGGTTGGACGGGTATGGGTAATTGGGCTAGGCTAGGTCTGAAATTGGGTATTTTCTAGGGGCTAGATTTTAAATACCCAATTAATTTAGTAAAAGTAATTTTATAAAATAATTTATAAATGTTAAAAATGTGATTTGTACATTAAAATGCTTTAAAATACTTATTTAATATTGTAAAAATATGAAAAGTCATTTTCTATATGGATAATATAATTGTGCATATATATAGGCTATTGTTGCAAAAATGTCAATTCCTTCCTAAAAATGCAAGTGTGATAGTAAAAAATACAACTAAAATACTTAAGCATTATATGGGAATAAATGATGAATTTATATGATTAAATCATCATAAAAATAATATGAGGAATAATTATTTTATATAAAAATACAGAAATAAATTGATTTAAGATCTTAAAATTATAGAAAAATTATAAAAGCACGTGTGCATGTTTGTAAATGCGTGTACAATATTTTGAAAGTATATATGAAGATTTAAATATATATGAAGGAAAAATTGAGTATCAACAACTGACCCTCTTTACCCGGGAAAGCTGAAAGAGTTTTCGGGTAAAGAAGTGATGGCCAATTTTTGACCGAATGGGATGTCTTAAAAGATAGAGGTCAGACTCTGGTCTTTGAGCTGCCAACATATCCCTAGTTTTACAGGAATCAGGCCATGAGTAGTTCCGGATTCATCGGCAGAATATACGGATGAAGTCATCACAAGAACATACACAAGTTTTCGGGATAGGTGAAAGAATAGTTACGGTGAGAGGTCAAGTTTGATATAACTGAGAGGATCGGAGCGGGATCGCTCACTAGGTCGCCTGTATATAAAGATACTTCAAGCATATATTCGTGCAGAAATTTAAACATAATGCAGATTCCCTTCGGACCATGAAAGTTTCTTCGGACGGTTAAGAATGACATCCTTAGACCATGATGTCCTGGGCCATGAATTATTCAGATAAGAGATTCTTCGGCCATGAAATGATGCTCTCGGGCCATGAAAATGGTGCCTTCGAACCATGACACCTTTGAATAATGATATGTAAATTTGAGAGATCCTCAAGCCATGGCATGGTGTCTTCTAGCTATGAGGATGATGCCTTTAGACTATGACGCCTTTGGACAGATTGGCGATATTTCAGCCCATGAGATACAATAACATGATGTTAACAAGACAAGGCTTAGTCTTATGAAATGGAGGGTAGAGCTTAGCCCGACAGAAGAGCAAATAGATAGTACTAGAATAGAGTAACATTTATGCAAAGAGGGACAATGCTTAGTCCCATGAAAAGGCAGTGCTTAACCTTATGCAAAATTAGAGACAGAGCCTAGTCTCATGCAAGATATGGGACAGAGTTTAGTCCCATGCAAATAGAAGGCAGTGCTTAACCTTATGCAAATATGGAGGCAGAGCTTAGCCTCATGCAAGGTTCGGGATAGGGCTTAGTCCTATGCAAATAGAAGGTAATGCTTAGACTTATGCAAATATGGAGGCAGGGCTTAGCATCATGCAAGGTTCGGGACAGGGCTAAGTCCCATGCAAATGGAGGACAGTGCATAGCCTTATGCAAATATGGAGGTAGGGCTTAGCCTTATTCAAATATGGAGGTAGGGCTTAGCCTTATGCAAGATATGGGACAAGGCTTTGTCCCATGCAAATGGAAGGCAGTGCTTAGCCTTATGCAAATATGGAGGCAGGGCTTAGCCTCATGCAAGATGCGGGACAGGTCTTAGTCCCATGCAAATGGAATAGCAAATAAGGGTAGAATGTTTCTTAGCCGGGGATACATTCTGTGTCCGGTGGCCCGTTTGATAGTGATTTTTCTTCATGTATATATTTGTGAATGCTATCGCTACTTCAAATGTTCCTACGTTCAAAGAAAAATTGTATGTTTTGTAAGGGGGAGGTTGGTTCGTGCCTTTGTCCGTTGGCCTTGCTTCTTTATGCTGGATGCCTTGTTTGAGTTTCCCTGGGAAACAGCTGGCTGTTACGGAAATAGATTTTTCAAAAATGTGCAATTATTGATAAAAATAGATTATTTTTTAGAAACATGGTGACATTATCAAATAATTTTAGATGAACTAGTCACTATAACAAGTCTTAAAGACATCAGAGCTTTCTCGTGTTAGAATTTTGAGGGTCTTCCTAAATATTCTGCCCCGGTTTGGTAAATGATCTTTCGGTCGTTTGCGAGTGACGAAACATGTTGAACCTTTTTCGAAATTTTGAGAATTCTTCTCAAATTTTTGCCCCAATTTCTTAAGTAATTTCTGACTTTCTGGCATATGCTGGCGCTGGCTGGATTTGCTCCGGAATTTTGAGGGTCCTCCTCAAAATTCTGCCCCAGTTTCTGCTCCTAGGGGAAATGAAAATTTTATTATGATATGACCGAACCCATAGGGCTGCCTACGTATCCCCTCTTAAACGGGAATTAGGTCAAACATAGTTCGATTACATATGATGAGGAAATGTAAATAGTCTAAACATAGTATCTTTTGAATGCGTTTGAATTGATTGGCTTTGGCCAGACTTCTCCATCCATTTCTGCGAGTATGAGTGCTCCTCCTGTCAGCACCCTATGAACCATGTAAGGTCTTTGCTAGTTAGGGGGTTATTTCCCTTTGGCTTCATCTTGATGTGGGAAGATCTTCTTTAGTGCCAACTGTCCTGGTGAAAACTGCCTTGGTTTGACCCTTTTGTTGAATGCTCTGGACATTCTGTTATGATAAAGCTGACTGTGACATACTGCGTTCATTCTTTTTCTATCTATAAGGTCCAATTGCTCATAGCGGCTCATTATCCATTCTGCATCGCTGAGTTTGGCTTCCTGTATGATTCTTAAAGAAAGAATTTCTACCTCAACGGGTATGACTGCTTCTGTACCATATACCAACATGTAGGGAGTTGCCCTAGTTGATGTGCGGACTGTGGTGCGGTATCCCAATAAAGCAAATGAGAGCTTCTCGTGCCACTGCTTATGCTTCTCTATCATTTTTCTTAGTATCTTCTTGATATTCTTGTTGGCGGCTTCTACAGCTCCGTTCACCTGAGGTCTGTATGATGTGGAGTTCTTGTGCTTGATTTTGAAAGTTTCACACATGGCTTTCATTAGATCACTATTGAGAATTGCGGCATTATTAGTGACAATAGACTCGGGAACTCCGAATCAGCAAACAATACGATCCTTGACAAAGTCTGTGACAACTTTATTGGTCACAACTTTGTAGGATGCAGCCTCTACCCATTTTGTGAAGTAGTCAATGGCTACTAGAATAAACCTGTGCCCATTTGAAGCGATGGGCTCGATAGGACCGATGACATCCATTCCCCAGGCGGGGAATGGACAAGGTGAGCTTGTTGCATTGAGCTCATTCGGCGACATTTTTATCATATCGCCATGCACTTGACATTGGTAGCATTTGCGGACATACTGGATGCCATCTGTCTCCATAGTTATCCAAAAGTAACCGGCCCTAAGTATCTTCTTGGCCAAGACAAAACCATTCTTATACGGGCCGTAGGTCTTAACATGTATCTCCTCAAGTAGTTTAGAAGCTTCTTTTGCGTCGACACATCTTAGCAATCCTAAATCAGGAGTTCTTTTGTACAAGTTTCCTCCGCTGTGGAAAAAGTGATTGGACAACCTCCGAAGTGTGCATTTCTAAGTATGGTTTGCATGCTCTGGATATTCTCCTTTTGCCAAATACTCTTTGATGTCATGGAACCAAGGTTTTCCATCTATCTCTTCCTCGACATGAGCACCGTAAGCCGGTTGATTATGGATTCTCACTGGGATGGGATCAATGAAATTCTTATCTGGATGATGTATCATGGATGACAAGGTGGCCAAAGCATCAGCAAACTCGTTCTGAATTCTGGGAACATGCCGAAACTCTATCTTCGTGAACCTTTTTCTCAATTCCTGCACATGGTGCAGATATGACAATATCTTGGAATTATTGGTGGCCCACTCTCCTTGTACCTGGTGCACGAGCAAATCTGAATCACCAATTACTAGCAGCTCCTGAACATTCATGTCGATTTCCATGTTGAGCCCTAGTATGCAGGCTTCATATTCTGCCATGTTGTTTATGCAGGGAAATCTGAGTAGCAGATACCGGATAATGTTGACCTGTTTCTGATACCAAAACCGCTCCAATGCCCACTTCTTTGAAATTTGCAGCTCTATCAAAGAACAACCTCCAGCCGTCTTATACTTTAGTAATGTCTTCTCCTACGAATGCCACTTCTTCATCCAGAAAATATGTTTTTAAGGGTTGGTATTCTCCTCCCACAAGATTTTTAGCAAGATGGTCTGCCAATGCTTGTCCTTTGACCGCCTTTTGAGTTACATATACGATATCGAACTCACTTAATAGTATCTGCCATTTGGCTAACTTCCTAGTTGGCATAGGCTTCTGAAAGATGTACTTTAGAGGGTCCATCCTAAATATGAGATATGTGGTATAGGCACAGAAGTAATGCCTTAATTTCTGAGCCGTCCAGGTCAAAGCACACCAAATGCGTTCCAGTAGAGAGTATTGTGCTTCATAAGGTGTGAATTTCTTACTTAGGTAGTATATGGCTTGCTCCTTTCTCCCTGTCTCATCATGTTGTCCCAGAACACATCCGAAGGCTCCATCCAATACAGATAGATAAAGTAGCAAAGGTCGTCCTGGCTCTGGTGGGATGAAGACCGGTGATGTGGATAGGTACTCCTTGATTTTGTCGAAAATATTCTGACAATCCTCGGTCCAGCTTGTTTCGGCATCTTTCCTCAGCATCTTGAAGATGGGTTCACATATGACAGTGGACTGTGCTATGAAGCGACTGATATAGTTGAGACGTCCTAGGAAGCTCATCACATCCGCTTTGCTTCTATGTGGCAGTAACTCCTGAATAGCCTTAACCTTGGATGGGTCTAGCTCGATCCCTCGACGACTAACAATGAATCCTAGTAACATTCCTGCAGGAACCCCGAATGCACAATTTGCTGGGTTCAATTTTAAGTTCTACCTCCTTAACCTGTCAAAGAACTTTCTCAAGTTCGTTATGTGATCCGCATCCCTCTTGGATATGATAATGACGTCGTCCACATACACTTCTATTTCTTTGTGTATCATATCATGGAAGATGGTTGTCATGGCTCTTATGTAAGTAGCCCCATCATTCTTTTGACCAAATGGCATCATTTTGTAACAATATACCCCCCAAGGTGTAATAAAAGTTGTTCTCTCTACGTCTTCTTCATCCATCCAGATCTGGTGATAACCCGCGAAGCAATCTACGAAGGATGGAGTTCATGTTTGGCGCAATTGTCGATCAGGATGTGTATATTCGATAGTGGTAAGTCGTCCTTGGGACTTGCTCTTTTTAAGTCTCGATAGTCAACACATATTCTGACTTTCCCATCTTTCTTCGAAACTTGTACAATGTTGGCTAACCAGGTTGGGTACTTAACAACCCTGAGGACTTTGGCTTTGATCTTCTTAGTAACTTTCTCCTTGATTTTCAGGCTCATATCTGGTTTGAATTTTCTGAGTTTTTGCTTCACTAGCGGACACATGGGATTAGTAGGCAACTTGTGAGCCACTATGAACGTGCTCAAACCGGTCATGTAATCATATGACCATGCGAAGATGTCCTCATATTCCTTTAAGCAACGAATGTACTCTTCTTTCTCTGTCGGTGATAAGTGAGTGCTGATGCGAGTCTCTTTGACGGTCTCGGCGTCCCCCAAATTTACTGTTTCGGTTTTGTCTATGTTGGACTTAGGCTTATTCTCAAAGTTCTCAACCTCCTTGACAACTTCCTCAAGTGTTTCATCTTCTTCATCCGAATCACTATCCTTAGATTGTGTTGCCTCATTACATGTTACAATCACCGGTTCATCAGGAAAAGTAATAATAACATTGTAGAACGAAAAAATGTGGAAGATATCACTACTAGAAATTAATCTTATGGCAACGGTTCCAAAATCGTTGCAGCAGGTGGGGAAACCGTTGCCACAACGCTATTGCGACGGTTTTTGTGCCCGCTACAACAGATTTTGTTACAATAGATCTATTGAGACGGTCTTTAGTAATGGTTGAATAACCGATGCAATATATGGCCTATTACAACGATTGTTCTTTAATTATATTACAACAAATTTTGCGATTCTGCAGGAACTTTTAAAAGGCGTTGCAATAGAGTTTATCTGCAATTGTTGTTGAGGCTATTGCTACAGTTATTCTATACTATTGCAACTATACTTTGTGCTATTGCAACGTTCACTTTTGGCTTATGCGATTTGGGACTCATGCTTTTTGCAATGGTTATGTTGATATATTACGACGATTATTTTCTAGGCTACTGCAACGGTTATTGTAGCTCTATTGCAACAGTAAACAAACCAACAATGTAACATACCTTGAAATATATATAATTTATGAGAAAAATTCAATTATAAATAAAATAAGAATCCAGTTAGGTGTAATATCCAAAAAAGCAAAATATATAACAATATTTGCCAGTGAATTGGAACACATAAGTTTCCAAAGTGTTCAAAAACAAAACATTCCTACTTCATATGTAAAGTTTCTTCATGAATCAAGCTAATACTCCTAAGTCAGATCTTCATCACTTTCATCTCCTTGTTCAAGTTCTCCACCTACAAATAGTTAAAAAACAAGCAATTTAGCAAAAGTTTTACAAAAGGATTTCATTTAAACATATAGGTATATCAATGTCATGACACGTAATAAGACACAACAATCTAATAGTTATAGGGAAGGGATAATCCAAAATATTTCTCATTCAATAAGATCTCTGAGAATCTACAAGACAATAAGATTCTTTCTAAAAAAGTTCAATTATCTTTGTGAAAGGTGAAGCAATGGAAACACCAACAGAAAAAATAGATCTTATTTTTGACATACTACAACAACAACATACCAAGTATAATCACACGAGTGGAATCTGAGGAAGATAGAGTATACGCAGACCTTACCCCTATCCGGCGAGGTAGAGAGGCTGTTTTCGATAGACCTTTGGATATTAAAGCAAAAGTAACTTTCAAAATAGTAAAGTTCAGAAAAAGGACAAGGATCAAGTATCAAGAAGGAACAAGGAAAGTTTTGAGTTAATGTGTCCTGTATTCCTACCCAACATGTCCATATTTACAGTAATATTAACAACATCACTCAAGAAGAAAGCAAAAATAATAACAGTAATTCAATGTGTTTACTGAAAACAAGCAAGCAGAAAAAAGTCTCCTACCTAAGAACAAACCATAATGACATTTAAAATTAGGGCCTATTGGTTTGATTTATCTTAATGAATCACGTTTTACTGGTGAAAGCATGATAATCCTATTAGCACGATATCTATACATTATAATATTTACTTTAAGTCATAACCATTTAGTATTTAGACTAATAGACGAATTATTTATGTATTCAACATAAAATGAAACCAACAATAAATTAAGTTACTGATAATGATCCAAGAGAAAGATTGGAACATAAGCCAGCCCCATATTAAGTTAGTTATGGAGAGTTAAATTCAGTTAGAAAATAAAAAGAAAATATGTAGCGCACTAACACCACATTTCACATAAAACAAAACTGAAAATTGAGCACCGAATGGTGTAAAATATAAATGAATTTCCCAATTCCAGTATTGGTGTAATCGTCTGCTCCTTAATAGAAGTTTCCAGAACTATAAGACAATACTATTTAGGACAACACAAATTTAAATTCATTTGAAATATCCTAAAGTGTTACCTGCTGAAGAAAATTATTTTGTAATGCAATTAGAGTTCTTCTGTATTAACAAATTGTGGAGACTGTTGTCAAGACCATGGTTTATATTTACCTGTAGTTTATCAGAACTCCAATATTTCAGGAGTTCTTTAAACTGATATTCTGGTATATAATCAGGCCTTTTTGTCATTCGAACATCATCATTTTGATATGCATCATAATGATCTTTTTTCAGTTGACTTTTATGCCTTCTCCAAGCATTTCCAATTGAATATAAAGTCCATGTTTTTGCAGCATCTGGAATATTATACTTCGACTACAATTTAATTTCATTTGATTAACGAAAATTGTAACATACTTTTAACAAGTAAATGAACATTTGGATCAGAACTTCAAACCTTGGTATATGTCCATAAATCGTCTTTTGTGTCCATTTTCCTCCAGTCCAATATATTCAGTGGGCAAAGGGTTGTAGTCCTTGCCAATATACCGAGGAAGCTACCAAACTCTCTTACATATTTTTTAGTAGGACCAATGGGCTGAATAACATTGTTAAGTGTGATCATCTTACGCACCTTTCGGCCATGGACACTACGCATTTGTGTCCTGCCTCTCTTTCTCTTTTGAGTCGCAGGACTAGAAGCTATAATAAAATACAAAAAATTAGAGGTCATGGATGAATTCAGTAAGATTCTAAGTTATGTGGTCTTGCCTTGTTCTTCAGATTGTTCATTAGCTTTAGGAGTGGTAGAATCTATTTGCGTATGCTCATCTACAATTTGCTCCTCTACAGATTGCTCCTCTACATGTCATTCATTTGCTTCAGATCGTGCTCCTATTGTTGGTTGTTCTTCAATTAATTTTAGCAAATGCTCTTTCTCTGACCGTATAGCTTGAACAGTTTCGTTTGTTGTCAATGACATTCTCTTTTTTTTTGCCAAACATGATAAACTTCCAGCTTGAACATATAACAGGATTTTTCCTTTTTCCTTTTTTCTTGAAGACCCTTCTTGACCCATAACTATCTAAATCTGTGTGTGTTTAAGACAATCAAAGATAATCAGGTTAGAAGAAGGTTAGTTGAAGCATCAGGTAGACAACGCAATAATGACACTGAACATTACAAAAAAAAAAAGGAAGAAAAAGCATGAAGCATTATATCTATAATAAGTACTTGAAACAATTTGTGCCACTTACTTGAGAGATAAACTTAATGCAGCTTACTTGGATTGTAATCTACAATCAGTAACACTTATTGGTATATAACCTGTAAAATCGACGCAATTTAGAATAGAACTCTAAGAAAAAAACAAATGCAAAAGGACTAAAAACATATAAACAAGAAAAACAGTCACATAATATTTCTAAAAAATGACATTATTAGTCACTACAAAATAATGACGAGTATATATTTAAAGAAGTTTAGAAGATCCTTCACCAATCATCAGCCTCCATTTAAAGAGTATCAGGCGATTTTAAATGGTTTAGTTTGATCCTTCATTAATTTGTTTCTTTTCATTGGGTTCACGATAAGTACTGATGCTTTTCCTGATAAACTTTTCCTTATTAGAAAAAAGGAAAAGAGTGGTGCCCTTACAACGAATAACTTTTAATTACCAAAATCTATCTATCTTGTTTGTTACCTACTTTTATGACTTAGGAAAAAATATACACATTGACAGAAAGCAACAAAAATGCAAATAAAGAGACTTACTTATAACAGAGGAAAAGAATTTTTTCCCTCTGTTATTAAGTGAGCTAAAGCTCAGCAAATTTAATATAGTTTACTTACTCATGAACTATTTTTTTAAACTTTTGAGACCATTTCATTGGTGAAAATAACATATGTCATCCTACTTGCATAATCTGCTGAATAATCTAAAATGAAGAGTCATAACAAAGGTTCTATCATGTACTTTCTAAATAAAACTTTCAATCTACAGACCAATAAAATATTTAACCTTTCAATAAAGCAGTAAGAGAATAAATCACCCACACATTGAATAAAAAAATACATAAGAAACAAGCAAATCTAGCAACTAAGTAATTCAAAAGAAATAGAATACTTAGTACATCTAGCTAAATTATTATGTTTTGCGATTTTGGTAGATACATATTAAGGAGTTAGTTATCCATATTTTCAATGCTTGGTGGGATTTTATGTATCTTTCAGCAATAAAACCTATTAGAAAGAGTTACCATAAATTGATGCAAAGAGAATTATCTTCAGTTCCTACTACCCAATGAAGAATATTTTACTTTAAAGCATCTATTCAACCATACCATTCAAATTAATTAAAAAGCAACTAATCACCCACCCTTTATGTCACATATTACACTTTTTTCAATTAACTCCCTAATCACTAGTCTTTGCAGGACTTCATTTTCTCCTCTTCTTTTGATAAGTTATTTTTCTCATGTGGATCGAAAGCAAACAGAAATTCATTGATATCTAATACCTTCATTTTTCCTCCCTTTGATAAAGATCCAACAAGTACTTTATAAGCATAGAAGAAAAGCAAATTGGACATTGCGCGTTATACTTCAACTGATCTTACAAGTGAAATATAATTGCAATGACAAATAAAGCAGCTATTCCCATGGTTTATTTCAATTTGCCTTTCACTTGCAAAATAAATAAATAAATAAGAACAAAAAATGAAACTTACCTAGTATAAAGGAAGAGAAGACTTACAAGAATGGATTCAATAAGTCCATACTGCCTTTTAGTTCACTAGCAAAATAAACCCATTCACCAATGAACATTCAATTTCGTCCTAAAAAATATCATTATCTAAACCCAAAATCAAACAAAACCACCTAAAAATCTAATAACCCATCAACCGAAACTTTATTCAAAGCAAACCCAAATATTGCAATTTTGAAATAAATAGAAAGGCAAACTCATCGCATACATTTTTCCATCAATAAAACAAAAGACAAATCATCAAGGATTTTCATATAATAAAGTACTAACCTTTTTGATTTTAAGTGAGTATGATTATTACCTCAATATTCTTCGTGGCAAAGACTGAGAAAGCAACGAAATAATGAAAAAAATTATTGTAGAATAAAAGTACAACGGGGCTAGGGCAAGGGGGAGAGAAAGAGAGAAGAACCTGTTGGAATTTCTTCAGATCTTTGTTGGTGGATCAACAATCTTGATTAGGGCTTTGGGTTCCATGTATCTTTGTTAGGACTTTAATTTTAGTTTTTCTTTTTTTCCTCTACGTCTCTTAGTTCTTTTCCTTGAAAAAATTGGCGGGTTAGTAAATTTGGAAGCGGTAATATAAGGAGGGAATGCAATACTGTTGCAATAGTATTTTTATTTAAATAACCGTATATATAGATATATATATATATATATATATATATATATATATATATATATATATATATATATATATATTGCCATGTTTAAATAAATCATCGCAATAGACCTGTTTATGGCAAGGGTTATTCCCCTAATGTGATGGTTTATTGTACTAACAATCTCATTAGCCCTGATAGAATTATGCAACGGTTATAACCGTTGCCATAGATTATCTTTTGCAATGTTTATATAACTTTTGTTAAAAACCGTTGCAATAGGTCTATTTTCTAGTAGTTATAATAATGAATAATAGAGAACAATGCATTCGATTAAAACTGAAAACATCCAAACAAGTATGGCTCGATGAATCAAAAATTTATTTTGAAACAAGTAAGTCTTTAAAACAAAATTACTGAAAATCTTAGATACCTAGAATGACTATAGAAATAAAATCTGCCAAGCTACCCAGAGACTCGGTGGGACCAGGATAGTGTGGCAGTCCCGTTCCTGAGAACAGCTCCCTTCTCCACAGTCTAAATAGTAAGGCCTTCTTCCTCCTCCTCAATTATTGCACTGCAATCCATGTCTTCGTCCTCCAAGAATAGATTCCTCGGCCTAGTAAATGCTTCTTTTCTGCAGTTCCCCATAATGTATTAGCTTGGTAAAAAGTTTGACCCAGGTGTGGCATTGGTTGCTTGAGAGGGTAATAAGGTTCGCACCATGGAGGCGACCAGTTATTATACTTTTTCCATGTATACTGGTATTCGAGCCTGTAGGTAGTACCATGACGTTTTAGCTATATCAGTTTGGTAATACCCTTGAGATTCTTCCCAAGCCCTTTGTCGGGTTCATACCAGACCATGCCAGTATGCTTTCTATTTTTTTTCTCCACCATTTGTATTTCTCAACGGCATTAAAACATTTAATGTGATGATAGGTTTCCCCTCCTAGCCTTCTTCTGTTCCCGATAACTGGGATGGTTTGATTGGTATAAATGGGGTTACTCTTGTCCCCATGAATGATCACCTCCTGATAGTTCAATTCAAATTTCACGACTTGGTGTAATGTGCAAGCCATAGCCCCAACGGCATGCATCCATGGTCGGCCTAACAGAAGATTGTATGAAGATGATATATCAAGCACTTGGAATTCAACATCGAACCAAGTTGGCCCCATTTGAAGACAAAGATTAATCTCCTCGATCGTGTCCCTTTGAGACCCATCGAAGGCATTTATATTCATGCTTCCTGCTCGTATCTCGTGAAAACCTTTATCAAATCTTTTCAGAGTATCCAACGGACAAATATTGAGGCTTCAACCCCTATCAATCAAGACCCTAACGATGAATTTGTCTTCAAATTGCACCGTGATATGCAATGCTTGATTGTGATTCAACCTTTCAGGCGGTAGTTCATTCTTGTGGAAGATTATTTTATGACTTTCCAGCACCTACCCTGCCATGTTGGCCATCTCTCCGTAGGTGATATTGTTGGGTAAATAAGCTTCACTCAACACCTTCATCAAAGCGTTCTTGTGCGCCTCTGAATTTTGCAACAGTTATAGTATGGATATCTGAGTTGGGGTTTTGTTCAAATGATCGATGACGGAGTATTCCCTTGTTTGTACATTCCTCCAAAGGTCATTTGGCCCTGTTTCAATGATAGGCTGCTTGGTAGTGGCATCCTTATTTGGTCCTCCTAGGTGTTCAGGTGTATAGATTCTTCCGGTCCTAGTCATTCCTTGGGAAGTATCGGGTTTCTCTATTTTTTTTCCTTTCCTTTTCGCCTAGGTTTGGCAAAATAATCCCAGGGTATTGCTTTTGAATTAAAAGGATGTGTGTTTGATACTGTCACTGTGAAAGGTCTGGCCACTTCCACTTCAAATGGAACAGGGGTGGCCGCAGGTGGAGCTACCTTTACCTTAAATGGAACCGATGCAGCTACCTCAACCTCGATTTGTGACTGAGTCTGTAATTTAATAAGAGTAAGTGTGACTACGGGTTTAAAGTCATAGCCTTCTCGAATAAGCCTGATTGACCCCTCAGGATCCCATTCCTCGTCCATCTCTATCACATGTATCCTACCACCCTATGATTTGAGAGAGGATTGTTGCAAACATTGGGTGCAACCTCTTTCGCCTGTATGACCTTGTTGTCAATTAGTGTCTGGATTTTTTCTTTCAATGTTTGGCACTCGTCAATGGTGCGCCCCTTCATACCCGAATGGTATGCACATGTTTTATTTGGATTGACCCATTGGGATGGGTTTTTTACTGCCACAGCGGGAATAAATGTGACGTAACCAGCAACTTTCAACCTTTCATACAGCTGGTCGATGGGTTTACCAATAGCGGTGTATTGTCTTGGTGGTTTGCGGTCAAAATTAGGTCGTGGTCTTGGATAATTTTGGCAAGTTGGAGGTGATTGGAAATGAGATGGTTGCGAATTATATGTATGATAAATAGTGGTCGGTTGGGAATATCTGGGAGATGAGGGTTGATATGTGGGTGGAGGTGTTTGATATGTAAGTGGAGATTTCGGGCCCTAAGCCACCATTATTTCCCCAACGTCTTTCTTCTTTGATATGCAGCCTGATTATAATGCCTTGTTTATGGCCTATAATGCCTCAAAGTTTGTTACTATACCGCTTTGGATACCTTCTTCGATCATTTCCCCATGTTTGATAATGTCAGAGAATTTATGGTTTTCAATAACCATCAACCTTTCATAGTATTGCGGATCCTGTGCTCTGACGAAAAATTTGTTCATATGTTCCTCATCCAAAGATGGCCTGACTTTGGCTGCTTCTGACCCCCAACGAGTAGCATACTCACGGAAAGTCTCAGTGGGCTACTTCTTGAGGTTCTGAATGTAGAAAATATTTGGTGCATTTTCTGTGTTGAACCTAAATCGGTCCATGAAATCAGACCCCATACTCACCTAATTGGACCATTTCTTAGCTGGCTGATGTACCAGGACAAAGCGTCTCCCATAAGACTCCTCGTGAAAAGTTTCATTCGGATCTTTTCATCCTTTCTGACCCCGACAAGTTTGTCACAATAGGTCCTTATATGAACCCTGGGATCACTTGTACCGTCAAACATCTCGAACTTGGGAGGTTTGTACCCCTCTGGTAGTTCTACATCTGGCTGTATGCATAGGTCTTCATAGTTCAAACCTTCTATCCCTTTGCCTCCTTCCACACCCTGAACTTGACTTGTTAGTTTTTTGAGTTCCTCAGCCATGTTTTTGATGAGTAGGTCCTTCTCAGCGGATACTGGTGTATAGGAAGTTGGTTAAGTAGAGTGAGGTACAATTTTCACATATATAGGGTTGTTTTGGTGAGTGCTAGGGACTTGGGTGTAGTAATGGTCATTGGTTGAGTTTTGAAGATCAGGAATGGGTTGTGGTGTATTCTGGACAGTGTGATAAGTAGTAGTTGGTGGGTACTGGATTGGTTGATGATGGTGTTGTGGCGGAGTTGATATTGGTAACTGATTGAGATTTTGAGGTGGAGTTGCATATTGATGTGGTGCAGGAAGGTTTTGCAGATGCTGGTTTGGTGTACTTTGGGGAGGTGCTGGGTTTTTGGTGTTTTGTTTGGTGATATCGGGGACATTCAAGGTGAGGGATAGGTTTGCCAAGTTACAAATCTGCTCAAGTTCTCCTATAGCTCCGGTATCTTTTGTTCTAATCTTAAAACTAAATCATTTGGTGCTGGAGTAGTCCGTCTGAAGTTTCTGTATTTTCCACATATTCCTTTCGAATACCACTTAAGTCGTCCATTTTAGCATTCCCTTTGCTCTTTGTATTACTTGAAGGAGGAGGAGGTGGAGGGCCTCTAGATATGCTGTGATACGCTGATGATGCTAGTATGTACGAACCAACCTTAAGGATGGGAATAAAGAATAAGGAAAAACAAAAGGTAAAAAAGTCAGTAAGGGTTCTAAATATTTGTAGTATTTAAACACATATTGCGAAAATGTAAATTCACATCCTAATTTGGGAGCGTTGTGCCCGAGGTAGGCCTAGCAACAAATAAATTTTGAGAAATTCAGTGCCAATAATTGCCTCATTTCATTAATGTAAAAGTAAATGACCCAAAACGACACTGAATAAGATAATGTTGCTAATGGCACTTGGCCTTATTACATTTAAAAGGAAAGCAAGTAAATCTAAGCTACTTGGTCCCAAAAGGACCCTCTCCAAACCGGATGCTGTTGTCGATCAACCTCCTAGCTCGCGCAGGTTCAGCAGTAGGAATGCCCTTTCCAGATGCCCTCCTTCATTTTCTTCAGCATTCTGGCAGTCGGTGACCCTCTAACTTATCTTCCCTTCAAATTTCATTAAACTGTAGTCAAGATATTCCAGCCTCTCGCTGGATTTAATAGCTCTTTCTTTCCACTCGTTAATCATTTCCATATCGACCTTATTCTACGCCCTATGCTCAGCTTTAGACTCTCGAACTCTTTTGCACAACTTGTTGTACTTCACCTCTGCTTCGGCAAACTCATCTATGACCCTGTTTCTTGGACCAACCCTTGGCTTAAAGACTCTTGATAGATTATCAACCAACCATGAGGGGTAAAAGTATGAATGGCCCACATGATATCGGTCCGGCTCGATAGTATCCTTCTCTACAATAATCTTCAAAGTCCACATATGTTGTGCTTCATTCTTATATGTGATGGCATCACCCTGGAAATCAGCTATGAAATGACTCATTTTAGCAACCTGTGGTGTGACTTGTCTCCTGCCTCCCTGTCTTATAACCCTGAGAGGTGCGTAATGGTATATCTCTCTTAACCCAATTAACAACAAATGTGGGTCGTCTCTAGATCTTAGGATGAACTCTTCGGTGGGGAACTACTCGACCATCCACTGAACCTGGTCCTCAGTCAAATTCTTAAAAAACTGCACCCACTCTACATCATCCTTAGGTTGAGCAAACATGTCTTGAATGTAAGTCATTCTCTTAGGGTGATGGAAGGCTATGTGGTCATTCCACGACCTTTGTGGAAACTCTTGGCAGTATTGACCTCTCTGGATATGTTCTAACAACCAAACTTGTAACAGCAAATTGCAATCCTCAAAGAATCTGGACCCCTTCTGACAGTGTTCCAAGGCCCGGTACATATCCGCAATGATCATAGGGACAATAGTATATGTCTGCCCCTCGATCCCATCCATCAGAGTTTTGGCCACCATGGCCAGCCTAGTATGGATTCTATCCCTTTGGATTGGAAATACTAGTAAGCCCAAGAAGCACACGATGAACACGAAGACCCTACGATGAACCTAGCCCAATGAGGTGATTGAGAACTCATCATCAAAAATATAGAGCTGCTATGACCGTATCTTTCATAAAGAAAGTCAAAAGGTACGTAGGAGTTTTTTAGGCACTCTAAATCATCTTTTTTCTTCAGCCCCATCATCTTAACGAACCCTCTAGTGGTGCGATTTTCAGGTGCTAACAGACCAGGGCTATCCCATGGCGACCCAGCAAATCCTTCTATTTCTTCTAGGAGGGGAGTCATTTCTATATCCCCAAAACGGAACACAATCCTTTCCTTATCCCAAAACAATATGGTGGGCTCGATCAACATTTTGTTTGGTTCAAGATCCAACAGTGACGGTAAATTTCCTAAGACTCTTTTCACATGATTTTGGTCACTTTAAAGAAGATCCCTCCACCAGTCTAGCAAAAGTGGAGGTATGCTACTGACCATGCCAAATCTAGGGACTTCGTTCCTCATTTTCTGCAAAACAAGAGATAATTAGGCTCTTTCCGCCTCCAGTTCATCTAGTTATACAGTAATGATTAGCATATTCGCACTTGTTTCTCCAAATTAATGCACACAATCGTGATTACGTACGTTGGGATTGTGGAAAACTCGATAAACTTTTGGACGAGGCTTGTCTTGAAGGGTTATTATGCAGACAACATATTAGCTTGACTAGGTTTGACCATGATGCATGCAAAATTAATCATAGTAAGGCTTCTATAGAGGTTTAGACTAGGACCCTCAAGCGGAAAACTTGAGAGGGAAAGTCACGGAACCGTCGAACGCACTGCTGATCGACTAGTTTTACCGCAAATACACCTTTCCGAATTTAAAGGGTGATATATAGGAAGAGCGCGAACACTCATCAAGCGTTGCTACGGGATTGATTACGCACGAGTGGAATATGATGTTGAGCATGGTTTATGGAACAATAAATAGCATGTTGTCAAGTATTTGCACATAAAAATGATAAATTTAGTATTGAAAGACAGTTCCAGAAAAAGAAAACAAAGAGACAAGTCAGTTTCAGGAAAATAAAGAAATCATAAATAAGTAGTTAAATCCAAATAAAGGGGAAAGGGTACCCGGGATAAAGCATGCTTAGACTAATTCACAAAAATAAGTTCATTATGGTAAGAGCCTAAAAGTATCCCCAGGAGAGTCGCCATTCTGTCGCGCCCCCTTTTTCTTTTTTTTGCAGGGAAGTCCAGTGTATGCGACGAAATCAGAGGAGTTAATTTCTCGCTATCAAGCCACTTCAGAAGAATGCCTCGAGACCCCGTGGACGTGAAGCCACGACCGAGTTCCCTCCTTCGGGGACCGACTCGAAGAAGACAAAGGACGAGGCTAGAACAAAAGAGGAAGTTCCCTAAGCACACAACTAAGTCTGACATGGCCGGCCTATCCAGAGCCTACGCCGAAGCATCGCGTCTAGCCGTCATGTCTCCATACTTTACAATTAATCCCCATGTACTATAGCCGGGTTCCCCTCCTATATAAAGGTAACCCACACCACCTTGTAAAGGGTTAATGTTGCTCCAACTATTTCTCCACAAGATCAATAATATCTCTCTCTCTTCTCTCTAACTCGCTTGCTCTCACTAGCTCGAGGCCACTTTATTTATCGCTTTCTTACTTGTTCTTTATTTATCGCTTGGCCTTGGCCATATAGGGCTTTGTTTGATCATAACCTAATTGTTATCCATTTCTCGACTATCCCCGATAGCTTGAGCTCGACCCGAATATCGACCACGAGGTCCCCCATCGACCAGTCCTATACCCGGGCAGTAGGTCTCTCGGTTTGATACTGCCTCGTTTTAGCTTGCATTTCATCATTAAACTTCATATTCGTAGCATCATCTGCTCTAACAACTAGCATAAAAATAGATCACGTATTTTTAGAATCTCATTTACAAATTTAATTATTGTTACCATTTTCACGGTAAACAATTTGGCACCCACCGCGGGGCTAAAACTAATAGTGATTATTTTCTTACTGGTTTCATTGCTCAAACGCAAGTTATCTTTCACACTTTTTCTTGTCCAAGATCTCTTGATTTTAGGTCAAAATGTCTGGCTCGACAAACAGGGTTGAGAACAACTACCTCGAAAATCACGGCGAAAATGGTGTGGCTTCTCCAATCGTTGGTACGACGCCGCAAAACCCCGATAATGCATCTGGGCCGATTCCAGCAGACGCGGGTTCGCAAGACATGCAGCAAGTCGACGAAACCTCGCACACCGACGAGAGCATACAACATATCGACCGACAAGAAGCCCAACGGCTCGGGAAGCACAACAAGTTAGTCTTCACGATATTTTTGAAATGTTGTAGGCACAGCAGTTGGCTATCGCTTAGTTGCAAAGCCACCCGGAGACTCCCAGTACGATAACATCAGAAACAGCTCCCCCCGCCGAATGAGTACCCAAGAGTTCAAGCAACAATGGATCAATAACCGACCCTGCCATAGCAAAGATGCTTGGGGATATCACCAAAAAGATCAAGTCAGGTTCATGGAAGTTCATGCAACGGCCGTCGCTTGGGGAAGCGGTCCCGGAACCCATTTCAAAGAAGTCTGGAATGCCAGAACTCCTTTAGTACAATAGGACCTCAGATCCCGACAATCACATTACCGCTTATACATGCGCGGGTAAAGGCAACGACCCTCAAGATGATGAGTCCGAGCCCGTCCTATTGAAAAGGTTCGAGGAAACACTCTCAAAAAGAACCATGATGTGGCGTCGTGACCTAGCACCCGACTCTACAAGCTCACTCACCGTGCCGACAGATTCCTCCATAGAGACAGACGCCAATGCAATCGAAGAAGCGACGAGAGAACCTAACACATCCATCAAAGATCTGGTCGGATGCCCTTGCCCGGCACCAACCACGAATTAGGGTCATGGATGACCATACGGGAGCCTCCCCGGGCTCAATATACCTAAGTAGGCTCCCGGCAAAGAAACTAATGCCAAATAAAGGGAGGTACCACCCATGCGCAGCGGATAGGAGGAACGTCCCAAGATGCAATCTACCTCGCGATGGTCGGGAAATGGCCCGAGGGCAACATCATCGAGGAATCTTTAACAAAGCCAGATTCGACAAGGACGCACGGCCGGCAGGGGCACCTCGCCCATCAAAGTACAGTTTTAGCATTGTTATACCAAACATCGTGTTCACCATAAGCAAAACCAGGGACGCCAAATGGCTCAAACCTATTCGACCGAATCCCTCTCAAAAGAATCACAACCCGGTATGGGAACTGCATGGCGTGCACGACCACGGGGTCGAAATTAGCCACCAGCTCAGGAGGAAAACAGCCGTGCTACTCAATAAAAGTCGCCGCCGAGTACTGTCGAAAGATCAGGCTCGTATTCAGCTCCGATGGAGGAAAGCAACCAAGAAGAACGAAGCAAATGAGCCGCGACGTATTGCCACGATAGTGGAGGAGCGAGCGACACCCTCTAAGGACTCATAAAATGGAAAGTAAGAATGCTCGTTACCAGGAAAAGGCGGCTCCGGGGTCCTCGGAGAACACCCTTACATCTAACAAAAAAGACGCTGAGACTTCGCCTCGGCCTCACACTGACGCATTGGTAACTTTCTCCCTCATTTGATCTATTATTTCAAATAAAACATGTGCTCATGAATTCAGGTGGTTTGATCAATACATCAACATTGTCGGGCCGAGGTTAATAGTGCGGCTCAGACCGGCGAGTCAAAACATGACCACCTCTCGAATCATTAACAAATTCCAGATGGCGATCGCTATAACAAGTAGAAATACCATTCTCTCGATACCTCACGGCTTGCTCAGATAGGAACATCTAGTCCCATACTGTCAAAGGAGGCGCAAAGCATGAATGCCTTATTTAGACAACCACGAGCACACTATACGAAGACAGTGCCGCCCCCACTTTGCCCAAGGGATGAAATTCAATGCAAGGGAAGGAATTAAAACCGTGAGCAGAAAGCAATACGTGACAAGAGGAAATTCCTCATCATATGACGCATCGCCGGCATCGATACCTCTACTCTCGAAAGGATCAAAGGGTAAGCGAACCACATCTTTGGCCAAGTTCGATTAAACACGGGGGAGGGTCGTACAAGAATCCACACTCCGAAATAGCAGGAACCTATCAAACCCCGGAACATCACCTACACACCCCGCGGTAAAGAAAAATTAACTCCTTCCTTCGTTGTTTTTTTAATAACATATACACAGACACCCGTCCAGGTCGTTCGAAAGTGCTAACTCTGCCCGAGGACCCCGAGGCCTTAATAGAACCCCTCCAGCTGCTTCCCCTCGACCAAACTTCCGACCCAAAGAAGGTCTCGCCAGCAAGGTTCTTAGCAGAGTAGCGTACCCCTTGAGGAGGATCCGACAAAATCTCAATCCTTCCTTCTGCAATCAAACGATGAAGGACACCCCCCTCTCTCTAAAAAGTGTCGACCGCTCAGAAGGGCCGAGGAATGACAGACCGAGTTTCAATAAGGAATCATGTACCAGACCAAACAATCCAAGGAACTGCACCCGCGCGGGCTGAGCTCACAACAACAAAATGATATGTATTTACACCAAGCAATAAAAGAACATCTTTCAGCATCTCGTACTCTAAATATGAAATTTCAGTATACTCTCGGAAAGGATCCCTACACCGAATGCGTCCCGAAGTACTCAGAGACTTGACGTCGATAATTTGGCACTTGCACGACCCTAGTGTCAGAACTCCGGGCTCATAAAGCCCAGCAAGGTAACTCCACGCTCACTAATGACGGCCTTCTAGCCCCAGCAAACTCGATGACTAGGAGACTGTCGCCAATCGCCTTACATTGGGAAACCTGAGGCCGTAAGACCCCGAGTGGGCAGACTCGGTAAGACCAGGTCTATTCTACATAGCAACACAAACTGTAAGACCTCAACAGGCATGACAAAACTGTAAGACCTCAACATGCATGACAAACTGTAAGACCTCAACAGGTATGAACAATTTTGTAAGACCTTACTACAAGCATAAAACTTAAAATCCCGAAGTTTAGGCTATACGTCGCATTTGTAAGAATCCCAAAAGGGCATACCCTTGGTGTAGATGCCTAAACTATCACTCAGGATCAAAATGGCTCCGGCAAAACACATATGACTACGGTCAAAATGGCTGATCCAGCCAAATTAACGCGACTCGGGGACGCCGAACCATCGCTAAACAAAATTGCAGGCCACTACTTCGAATATACTTCGGAAAGAACCAGTTATAACAGGCTTCCTTCAATAGGCGAATGAGCTTCGACCATGTCAGCTCCAAATCACAAGGCTTTAACCTATTTAGCCTACGAGCTTAAAACCTTCCAAGGTGCTCGAACATCGCCGCTAACGACTTGAAATCGAGGTTCTTCTCAAACCGATGATGGGTCAGTCAAAATTATTTCAAAAAGACCTTAACGAGAGGAATACAAAGCCTACAAAATGCATACGAGTAAAAGCGTAAGAGCCATTGTTGCCAGCCAAATAAGCCTCCAGGCCACCAAATAAAAGGTCTCAATGACCAATCAGCGTAAAAGCCACTGTCGCCATCTTGAAAATCGAAAAAACTTGAGGATCAATTGAAGCTCGAGTCGCAACGTGACTTGGAGACTGGACCCAAAATAGTTGAAACAACAAACAATCAAGGGCGAGAAATAAAAACCATCGTCATCAGCCCATGCAGGCACGAAAAAACTTGTGGGTCAATTGAAGCTCGAGTCGCAACGCAACTCGGAGACTAAACCCAAAATAATGGAAACAACAAATGCCTGAGGGTGAGAAATAAAAACGATTATCATCCGCTCATGTAGGCACAAGAGATTGGAGGTCTAGTAAGCTCGAGTAAAGACCGGGCTCAAAGATTGAGCCTAAATAGCTGGGCAAAGCAAAGAGGCCCCAACGCCTACTTACGACAAAAGTCGCGCTTAAAAGCCTCTTGGCCTGTCTAATTAGCTCCGTACCCGCGAGGTTCCTGTAAAACACCGAAACCTGCCCGCCTGGTCAAAAGCAATGCAGAAAGGGATAAGAAAGAGATAAAGCTTCAAGTTTTCCTTAATTTTATATACGCAAAAGGAATGCTCTCCATATACCAACATGTTTTGCGATATCAAATACAAAATTGAAAAACGATAGAATCTACACTCCGTTCCAAAAGGATACGGCCAGCCGGCCCCAGATTCGCTCTCCGAGAGGTCAGCAAGAAGTAACCGAGCATCGCACTCCTCGCCCTTGCACGAGCCAATTCCCCCGAGAGAATGAACATATTCTTCGATCATCTTCTCACGATCGAGGGCCCGCTTTAACTCAGCCTGGACGTCAGCAACATCTTTCACATGAATCGCCATCTCCTGATCAGCCCTAGTTTGACTCAACGACGCTTCAGCCCGAGCATCGATTATCTCAGCCGTAACCTTTGAGAGATCGGTCTCGAGCTTCACGATCATATCTACTTAAACTGAAACATTGTCAAGAGCAAAACGTAGTTGGACCTCGAAGGGAGGAACCTTGTCCAAGGCGCTTTTCTCCTCTAAAGCTTGAGCTTGCACCCGAGCCCTTAGTTCCCCGCAAGCATTCTTGACGCGGTCGGCTTCGCCCTAAAGGTATTCGAAGGCCTCCATTTTTTTCTGCAGCTAAGATAGGAAAAAGGGGTTAAACTTAAGAGTCAAAAGGAGCGAAGCTCACACTACGAAAGGTCACCTGCTCCATCAAATAGTTCTCATGATTCAAACTCCAGTACGCCTCATATCGCCAATGCATCAACTCAACCTTCTTCTCCTCGCTAAGAAGCCTGAGGGGCTCACCCTCGTCCAGAGCTTTCCAAAGCCTGCCCTCTTGATGGAGCAGCTCAGACCTAAGCCTATCAAAGTCCTGCAAAAGAAAAACTCGATAAAGAAAGGAGGGCGCAAAATACAGAAAAACTGCACTAAAACTTACCATGAAGTGGAGCCGGCGGACTTCCTCGAAGGCGGAGCACACTTCTTTTGGTCCTGACCCTCCGGCCCTTGGAGAACCAACTTCGGGCAAACCATATTCACTCGGGGTAACCACCATCCTGGAATCAGATACTCTGGGAACAACAGGCTCAGGCGATGCCCCCTCTTCGAAGGTACATGCCCGTTGAGCCCCATTAAAAGCTCCACCACGTTGCGGGTACAAATCCCATTTATCGCCATCATCCCTCATATCGGAGGCCGATGACTCCTTCCTCTCTTTGGAAGAGCACTGCCTCATCCCAAGGAACCGCCCGGTACATACAGCGGCAAAGCCGGTACAAAATAAAGGGGAAAATGTCATCTCAAATAAACGAAAACCAAGGCAAAGGCAGCGTGCACGCATACCTTGGTATCTCGCTCCACATCTGATATGGAATACAGCTAGCCAACCTCCGGACCTAGCTGGGTAGATCGAGAACTTCGCCCGGCGTCCATGAAGTTGCTGCAAAAAGGGAGAAGCACAATTACTCAACTGATTTTTCGCTATAAGCAAAATCTGAGAAAGCACCAGACACTCGACTCTCGTGCGTAATTCTATCCCTAGGGAAATAGCATAAGCTCCACGGCGATGATGTCAGCCGTTCGGACCCAGATGCACCAACTGGCCCCACTCTCGATCCCCATCCTCTTCGTCATCGACAACAAAGGGTGTGGATGAACAGCACCGCAGGGTTAACAGGCCTCGGTGATGAAAGGGTCGGTACAGCCTGACGAGGTGATTGAGCATGAATTCAAGCCCAGCCTTCTCTGCAAATGACCTCATCATCAGCACCACTCGCCAAAACGACAGATGTATCTACGCCAAAGTAACCCGATACTTCAAGCAAAAATCAAGAACGACCCTATTAAGGGGGACAAATGCGAAAAGATATAGGTATACGCTCAATAATCCATTAGTAGAGTCTGTAATGCTCTCATCCGAGGAAAGCACCTGCAGCGTCATCCCCTCGCTCCATCCGCAGTATCTCCTCACCATCTCCTGATGTTCCTCTTTAATCAAATACACGGTCTTCAGAGTGAACTCCAATGGATCTTGAGCGCCGAGAGTGGCACTCCCCACTCCCTGGTGGTCTGGCGCCGAAGTAGTTGCCATAGGTACAGTATAATTGACAGACTAAAGCAAGAACGTGCGCCAACGCTTTTTGTGCCTAAAGAAATGAAGAACCCTATGCCAAGGCGGAAATGTAGCTATATAACATAGTGAGGCCTTATGAAGAATCCGAAGCCGCCCCACATATATGCGGGAAACAGTGATGATTCACCTATCTGGAGTGAGCCCCGGGAAGCCAACGGTCACAATATAGATCAATGGGGCGATACCCGACCCTAGAGGCATCCATCGACGAGAAGCCAGGCCTCAAGGATTCAACCATATTGTATCCAGTTTCAAGGAAGCATCCAACCACGAGGATCTTTGCCAAAAAATAAGTCAGGCTTCGGGAAGCGTTCAACGCCATCACTCGACTCAAGGCGGTACTCGATCTCATTGTTCCCTTTTCTAAAGGAAAAATAAGCACACAAAGCTCCGATTAGGAAGGCTCCAGGAAGGTTCGAGGCAGCGCCTGAGTACAGGCAACCCCTCAACAGAAGTCTATCCCCTACGCTTTAAAATGCTATCTGCATCAAGTTCAAAAGAGACCCCCGGGTACCCAAAACTGACCTTTGCTCAGGTTACCACTCTCGAAAGCTCCAAAACTCAGCGTACTATCTCCATACAACCTGGAGGGCCCGACAGCCCGAACCTATCAGATCAATTTAGGCTCGGCCCGAGGTACAACGATGGGCTTGGAAAAGAGCCATGCCAATCAGCAGAGGATCAGAAAGAATGCTTGCATCCGAGTTAGATATCAGCGGTCAACAACAAAGGAAAACATTCAAAGGCCTCGAAGGGAACAAGAGAATGTAATAATACGGCAAGAATCAAAAGCAGAAGTTAAGGAAGTATATTCATATTCATAAAAATCCATGTACAACAGCCCTTGAAGGTCCTTACATACAATTACAAAAGTCTACAGAGGTTCTCTACACCAATAACAGCGGAACAGAAGGATGTACATGTGATGAAACCCAAGAACCCGATCCATCCTTGAAAATCTATCTCTGGTGTCAACATCCTCGAGCGCCGCTCCCCTCAAGCACGCATCCTTAAGGACAATTCCTTCGACCGCCGCCTCCTCTAGGTTCTCAGCTCAATCCCCTAGGGGGTCCCCACCGGGGGAAAAGATGAAGAAGAGGAAAAGGAGAGGATGAAGAGGAGGCAGAGAAAAGAGACATGGTGCGCCAAAGGTTGAAGATTCGGCGGGCCCCAGCGTCAATGACCGGTAGTGCCACTTTATCCCTTGGGAAAAGAAAAACCCAAGGGATGAAGTGCCACACTAGGACCAGGTAGGAGAGTGAGCAGCGGTGCATAGTACGAATGATTGTCTACAAAAGAGGAAGACCTACTCCCCCTTCGTCATCTTCTTGGGCCAACAAAAACAACAACGACAAAAACAACGACCACAGCAGTGGGACAACATGGTGGTGCTCAACAAAGAGAAGCTCTGGCAATAGACCTCTACACAGCCTGCGGGAGCTCTGCCGAACGGCCTTGAGGCCATGAGACCCGAACGTGATGTTCAAGGATGAAGGAATATGATAAGAAAAAATGGGCAAATAAGCCAACGGAGGTACTATGATAGAAAAATGAATGCCAAGGCACCCCCATTTATAGGGGGTAACGATACGGTCATCGAGGCTTTGGAAGATTGACTGGCGGATGCAATTACTGCACTGTTGAAAAAGTGAATCGATGATGGTACACTCATCTTGGAGAATGGGAATCGTCAGTGTGTTAAATAATGTCGAAATGCACAAGTCTGTGGGGCACCCCGATTTCCACAGAAGCTCGCACCACATGTTGCATCATTGGTGTGATGTCACCATAAGAAGCTCAATGAGTCAGGTGTCAGAATCATTTCCCATCGCTTCGTTCTGGGAACGCGGAGACTATCTGTATGCGGCAAAATCAGAGGACTTGATATCTCGCTATCAAGACACTTCGAAAGAATACCTCGAGACCCCGAGGACGTGAAGCCACGACTGAGTTCCCTCCCTCGAGCCTCGTTGGGGCCCGACTCGAAGAAGAAGGAGGACGAGGCTAGAACAAAAAGGGAAGTTCCCTAGGCACACGGCTAAATCTGACAGGGCCGGCCTATCCAGAGCCTACACCGAAGCATCGCGTCTACCCATCACGTCTCCATACTTTAAAATTAATGCCCATGTACTATAGCCGGGTTCCCCTCCTATATAAAGGGAACCCACACCACCTTGTAAAGGGATGATGTTGCTCCAACTATTTCTCCACAAGATTAATAATATCTCTCTCTCTTCTCTCTAACTCGCTTGCTTTCACTAGCTCGAGGCCACTTTAGCATTTATCGCTTTCTTATTTGTTCTTTATTTATCGCTTGGCCATGGCCATATAGGGCTTTGTTTGATCATAACCTAACTGTTATCCATTTCTCGACTATCCCCGATAGCTTGAGCTCAACCCGAATATCGACCACGAGGTCCCCCATTGAACAGTCCTATACCTGGGCAGTAGGTCTCTCGGTTTGATTACTGCCTCGTTTTAGCTTGCATTTCATCATTAAACTTCATATTCGTAGCATCATCTGCTCTAACAACTAGCATAAAAATAGATCACATATTTTTAGAATCCCATTTACAAATTTAATTGTTGTTACCATTTTCACGGTAAATATCTGGGTTTCGACATTCATAGGGGGAACAACTCGTTTCCTTTTGGGAATTGGGTATTTGAAGAGTCGCCACCTAACGGATTAAGGTGAGTTAGGGCACCTAGAGTAGTCAACTCATGTAATTAGTTTGCATTACCAGAGATGAGGGTAAGGGCTCGAAATAACCTTGAGGGGAAGGTGTTAGGCACCTCTTGCAGTCCACAACGGTGGGTCCCGGCCGAACATAAACTATATGAATTAGTCATTTTACAAGTAAACAGTCTTAGAACATATTTGCAAGTAAAGATGGTTTTCACAGTCTAAATACATATATGATCAAGGAAAATATAGATAATTAAAGTAAAAGAGGTTTGGACAGCTTAAACACAAATATATGTAAAGAAAAAGGAAGTTTAGATAATTTAAATACATATAGGAACTGGGAAAGGGAAGTCCTAAGTTGATTAGCCTACAGGATCAATCTGTGCAATGGCCGGTAATCATCCTCAATTAGAGGTGTTACACGTGATATTAGCGCGTAGGTCATCATATCATTTTACTACCCATTACCTCCCTTAGTGGTTATATAAGCGAGTTTGATTAACGACCTCTAAGCATGCTACTACCCGTCCCTTCCTTGTGGCCCTGAAGGAATTTAGAACCTCTAGACTTGGGCAGTTCTAGACAATCCTAAGGTATTTAAAAGAAAAAAGTCTAGACGGCAACGAATAACATATAGGACTGTCAATTAAAGAAGCAGGTAAAAGGCTCATGTTTACCTCCACACATACATAGGCAAATAAACAACACGTCTCAAACAGCTGATTTTGAACAAGTTTAGACAGCCTAGGAACATGATATTTAGATGAATATCATAGAACAGAACATGCAGCGTTTGTTTTAAGGGAAGTGGCTAACTGGTCGTTTTGAGCTTTTACACCTTGATCGTCAGTTCTCGGACATGACTTGCCCCATGTGATGGAATATGACTTATGTAAATTGTTGGTTTTCGTTTTCAGGGTAATCGGACTGAATTGGGAAGAACAGTTCTAAGTTTGAAGCTTGAAATTTGAAAAGTTTGACAAATATTTGACTTGTTGGTATATGATCTCGGATCGGAATTTTTATTATTTGGTTAGCTCCGTTAGGTAATTTGGGACTTAGGAGCATGATTAGAATGCATTTTGGAAGTCCATGGAAGGTTTAGGCTTGAATTGGCGAAAATGAGATTTTGGCATTTTCCGGTTGATAAGTGAGATTTTGATATAGGGGTTGGAATTGAATTCTGGAAGTTGCAGTAGCTCTGTAGTGTCAATTTTGATGTGTGTGCAAAATTTCAGGTCATTCGGACTTGGTAAGGTTGGATTTTTTATCAAAAGCGTAATTTGGAAGTTCTTGGAATTCTTAGGCTTGAATCTGATGCAAATTTGGTGTGTAATGTTGCTTTGAGCGTTCTCAAGGTTGGAACAAGTTTGAATGATATTATGGGATATGTTGGCATATTTGGTTGAGGTCCCGAGGGCCTCAGGTGAGTTTCGGGTGGTCAATCGAACCATTTCATGTTGTGAGAAATTGCAGAATCGCTGCTGTTGGTGTTGCTGGTTTTTGACCTTCGCGTTCGCGAAGGGTGTTTTTCTGAGGCGACAATTTTGCCTTCACGTTCGCGTTTCATGTGTCGCGTTCATGATGTTGGGATGTTTGATTCTCCAGTTCGCGTGGCCTATGTCGCATTCGCATAGAGTAAGTGGGAGCAGATGGGGTCCCAGCCATTTTGTGCTACGCGTTCGCGTAAGGAGGTCGCGTTCGCATAAGGGGAAAATTTAGCCAATGGATTTTTGTGCTTCGCGAACACGAGGCTTTGACAGCGTTCGCGAACAAGGTTTTTGATGCCTGGGCAGAATGTTTAAATAGCCATTGTACGCGATTTTGGGGCTATCTTTCACCATTTTTAGGCGATTTTGGAGCTTGTGAGAGGATTTGAAGAGGGATTCAAGATATAACACCTGGAGGTAAGATTTGTGAACTCAATACTCGATCCTATGTTGATTCTTACTTGTTTAATCATGATATATGGGGAAATTAAAGCCTAAAACTCGTAAATTAGGGCTTGACTTTGGAGAATGTAAATTATGAATTTGAAGGGGCAATCGATTCTATTGATGTAACTTTTATCGGATTCCGAGACATGGGCCCGGGGACCGGGTTTGAGCAATTTCGGAATTTTCGATGTAAATTGGATATTTTCGAGTGGGATTTGTTCCTTTGATATGTTTTAATGATTATGTATTGATTGTTGCTAGATTCAGAGCATCCGAAGGTCGATTCGTGTGAGCAAAGGCATCGCGGGCTAGAGTTTGGACCGGATCGAGGTGAGTAATGATTGTAATTGACATTCTGAGGGTATGAAACCTCGGCTTGCACATCGTTGTGCTATATTGAAGTGACACACACGCTAGATGATGAGCGTGGGAACTATTGGGGATTGTGACTTAGTCCATCCCGAATGACTATTTTACTGCGTATTTAATTTGAAACTATTTTCTATCATCATGTTTTGGGTTGAATGCCGTATTTGGGCCTCGTGCCAACTATTTGAACCCTTCGGGGATTTTTATTGATATTTCCTCACTATTTTGACTTTATACTTGAACTCAGTAATGCTATATTTCACTTTTTTCATAACTCAAACATGTCTAATCTGTTTTAATAGATCAAATGATATTTAAAATAATATTCTAGGCCTAGCATCATGTTTTTATGTTGCCCGAGTGGCTTATGTAATTTTGACTGAGTAAGGCCAAGGGCATGTGCTGTGAGGATATTTTTGGGTCGGGTTGCATACCGCAGCGGTGATATACTAATTATGAGGCCTATGGCTTGAGATATGTACGCCACGAGGTGACTTGATTGATATGAGGCCGAGTGCCTAGTGATGATGCGACGAGATGGCTTAATATTGTGCTTAGGGCCGTAAGGGGCCCCTCCACGAGTCTGCACATCCCCAGTGAGCGCGGGTACCCATTGTGATGTGAGATATAGTCCGAGAGGATGATATTGTTCTGAGATATTGCCTGATGGGCAGATTTGTTGATATTGTGCCCGAGGGGCAACCCTTTATGTGGTTATCTTTCTTATTGCCTATCATTTACCTAGTTAATTGTGTATTTGTGCCTGATGGGCAGATTTTCTATGCTTATCTACTCTAATTGCTTTGCATTCAATTGCTTAACTGTGAAAAAGTCATTTTTAAAGATGTTTAAACTGAGCTAAGATGCTTTAAGAGATTTCACAGCCTCATTGCTTTCTTATTGGTTTTGTACTACTTCTATACAGCATGTTGATGTATTTTTCGTGATTTTCTATTACTCAGTCTTTAAGTTATAATTATTATTCACTGAGTTGGAGTACTCACTTTACTCCCTGTACCTTGTGTGAAGATTTAGGTATTTCTGCACCCGGTATTGGGTATTGGTTTAGCAGAGGCAGAGTCATTGGAGTTTAGCGAGGTAGCTGCCCAACGTCCGCAGCACTGCTTTACTCCCTTTTGATTTCATTAGACTGTATTTAGTATTTCCAAAATTTCCATTGTATTTTAAACCTTAGCAGATGCTCGTGACTTGTGACACCTCGATATCGGACTATATCTATTTCTGCATTGTTCATTTAAGTTAACATTTTGCAATATCTGATTAATTAAAATGGCCTAGATTGATCTATTAAAATTATTGAAATGGATTTGGGGATTGTGTCGGCTGGCCTTATCTTCACGAGAGGCACCATCATGACCGGGTCTGGTTTGGGGTCATGACAAGTTGGTATTTGAGCCTAGGTTACATAGGTCTCACGAGTCATGAGCAGGTTTAGTAGAGTCTCGCGGATCGGTACAGAGACGTCTGTATTTATCCTTGAGAGGCTGCAGAACCTTTAGGAAAAACTTCACATTCTTGAATTCTTATAATGCGTCCTTGATTCATCTTTAAATGTAACTCTTTGAATTCCTTCCACGCGTCCGTATGCGCACATGAGCACTCAGTATCAAATGTGCATTGATGGCTTGTGATTCCCTGATCGAGGGGCCAGATGTGATCACTGTGTGTTGATGTTGGGCCAATCTGGAAGACTTGAGGCCCGATTTTTGCCTATTCCTCAAGCCCTGAGTTGCTGATTTTGTGAGCGCGTGCTTCTGGATCTATAAGTTTTGTTGTGTCCCAATTAAGGGGAGTAATGACTGGATAGATACGTGATGAGTATGTTATGACTGCGAGGTGTATTCCTATGATTTTGAAACGATGAGAAGGATCTGCTGGAGAATGGAATAATTGTTAGGTACTTGATTTCCATCTTGATTTGAGGTACAGCCCCGAGTTGTGGGTGTGTGAGGAATCTTTTCATGTGTTCTAGTTTGGAGTGAAGTGAATTTCATGTTGCGGTATGCATTCAGACTCAGGAAGATTAAGTGACTGCGTAATATTTATGACTGTGGAAGGTGTACAGAAATGTTTAGTTTGAGGCAAAGCAGGTGGGGTTAACTCCTGCGGATTGTTCTGAAGTTTGCGTAATCCCTTGTGTCATTTATTGGAGGATCTTTGTTACCAGGGAAATATATTTTTTACAATTTGTATTTGGGTTGCTCAAGAGAGTAAGCTTGACTACTACGAGAGTGAATACGAGATTTGTAGATGATATAAAGTACCAGACGGTCTATGTTCCACAAGCTTATGAAGGATTGAGTTTAATCCCACTATGGTATTATGGCAGCAATAAAGTATATGCGTTATGAGTTATTATGTATGTTTTGGTCTATGGCTTCCAGCCAAGTGGGGGAGTCCACTATTAATTAGTCGATTGTACAGTTATGTACAATGTTAGTTCCAGTTTGAGGCATGCGGGTGAATCAGTTATGGCTTACGGAGACTGAGACCAAGGATGGCTCGAGTAAAGGAAAATTTTCACAAAGGTTATGTCATGCTTCATAGGTGTATGAGAATCCCAGAATGTCTCGAGTTGTTGTTAGTATTGGATGCTCGGTGCGTAGAGCAGGAAGTTGCTTGGTTGTTCTAGGATGAGGTACACTCTGTGGTATTAGAGTGCTATTGGGGCACGGGTGGTCCTGTTCGTTTGATCAAGCTAATTGCAGTTTGAATAGAGTGAATGACTCTCGAGAATGGTTCTAATGTGTTCAAGATTCTATATGTAACAATTGGGTATTTTCAAGTTGTATATGTGGCTGGAAACTGAAGTTTGCATTGGAGGGTGTCAAGACTCGTGGTATTTCTATATCATTATAGGATTCTATGTACCAGTATCAGAAGGTGGAGGTAATGGCTTTGGATCTGCAGGGAAATCTCTTCAGGGTAGGTATTTTGAATGTGGTGCTTTTGGGAATATTTAAGAGAGTAATCCAAGGCTTATGAGTCTTAGACGGTGTGGTTTTATGGTTGGGTCTCGTGTGGTGAGTCTGGATTGAGGAATTGTGGTGTTATAGCAAGAAGGAGTATCAAGTTGAAGGTAAATCAGAAGGAACTAGGATCAGTAGGATAGCTTGGTAGTAGGCCAGATCGGCATGGTAAAGATATGATTAGTAATTTGGTGATTATGAGGTAATGGGTTTCTATAGGTGTTTCACGGCAATTCTCTTGGGTTTTTAGTGGCCTATGTAGTTTGGTTGAGTTAGAAGGATTCAGTCCTGATGGTTTAGTTTTGTGCGAATGGAATTCGGAAAGTTCTTGATGATTCTACCACGGTTAGAGGTGTGTATTTTCCACGGGCATGAAGAGCATGGGATGTATAGTGATTTTCTCCCAGCTGAGGTCCAATAAAAAAGTTCTTGGCTAGTTGAGTACATAGTTATGTGTGGCTCAGAATGGATATGAATTTCTCGTGTTTACTTTAAGACGGTATGATATATGCGGTATGTTGTGCAAGACTTAGATTTGCATGTGTAAGGTCAGATCAGTTCTGAAAGGAAGGCCACAATTCTCAGGCAGCACGGGCAGTTTCAGATAATTAGAGAAATGAGCTTCAGATGATTTGGGAAATGATCTTCAGATGATTAAGGAAATGGTAATGCTAATTGGGGTGATTTGATGAGGGTATATGTTTCAGAAAAAGGCAATGTGATTAAGTTGATGGTACTTTGGTAGTATTGTGGCACTCTCTTGTTAGATCGACTACTGATATTCGAGATTGCTTTGGGGCACAGGAGAATTTTAAAGTATCTCTCGTGGGATGACTGGGTGTTAGAGGTGTGGTATGTATTCGGACGGCAGAACTGGAATCAGGTATGGTGATTCGTGTGCTATATGGAGTTGTAGACTGGGAGTTCTCATATTTAGGCTATGTTGTGGTTGTGGGTCGTGTGAATCGGCGCTGCTTAGTGACTATCGGGGTTTGGAGACCCGATTGGATCTTGTGCTCCTTAGTATGTTAGATTCTGATGTAATATTGGGTATAGACTGGTTGTCTTAGTGTTGTGTTATTCTAGACTATTGTGCTAAGGCGGCGATATTGGCTATGCCAGGAATGGCACGGATAGAGTAGCGAGGTTCGATGGATTTCATGTCCTAGTTGGGTGGTTTTATATTCTAAGACCCAGCGGTTCGCTAGGAAGGATTGTCTTTCTTATTCGGGCTTTCATGATGGATGTCAGTGCAGGGACTTTTCAAATATGTTTCTTGTGGCCGGGCATGTCCTCGTGCAGGGTTGTTGATTTCGGTATTGATTTGGTGCTGGGCACCGTATCGTATGGCACTGGCAGAGTGGGAGGAGTTGAAGGAGTAGCTTTCGGAACTCCTTGATAAGGGGTTCAATCGTAGGACTTTATGGATGTGTGTTCTGCATCGAGACACCCTTGTTGACTTCGAGTCGCTATTATTGAGAAATGTGTTGATTCGGTTGTTCTTGAGCTATTAGTGTTCTGAGGTGATCTATGAATTACTTTTTTGTGTTGTGATATGTTATGATTTGTTGGTTATAGGAACAGATGGTGCGGTTCCATTGGGGTTTCATAGTGGAAGTCGAGCGGGAAAGTGTACTGGGTATTGGTCGGTGGATGGCGTATCGGTTGTGTCCCTTGGGGTATGTGTAATGTTATGTCAATTGCTTCGTGGTGGTTATGATGATTTCTTTGGTTTTAGACACCATATTGCGCATGGTTGTCGATTTTTTAGCATAGTGACTTGAGGTGTTTCATGTGGACTAGTATGTGGATGAGGTCGCACATTAGAGTGAATCTATGTAGACGGTGTGATCCTATGAGTTAGATTCGTGTGTTCTGTTTCTATGATTTGTGACAGGTTCTCAGCATTATGTTGTGGTGGTAGTAGTGAGCTTGCGGTACAGCTTTTTCATTTGAGTCATTTTCATGATTTGAGTATGTTCGGATTGTTACTTATTGGTGCGCGGATTTCACAAGTTGTGGCTTTAGCCTGTATTGATGTGTCATGTCACTAGAGTGATGAGTTGGATTTGATAAGATCGTTGGGGTCTCTAATCAATACAAACGGAATAGATTTCAGCATATTGGAAGGATAATATCGAGGTTCGGCTCAGAAAGTTGCTATGATCTTTGCCAAAGGAGAGGTGGCTTCGTGAATGGTTGATTTGAGAAGTGGATATGGCTTACTGCGAGTTTCATTTATCATTGGCAGTATATGAAAGTGTTGGAATGAGACTTTATTTGATAAGAGGTTTTCTATCGGTATTCGGGTGTTGTGTGCAGCTGCCGTGATTAGAAGTTATTACTACAAGTGTTTGAGTTATGTGGTATATCATGTGATTTCACTTGAGGTTGTAGGTATGGGTTATTACAGCTTGTTCGGGCTTATTCAGAGTATAGATGTGAGATTCTGATTTTGTGGATGATTTCAGAAGTGAAATGTGGTTCTAAGGTTTATGGGCTAAGTTGAATTGTGGAATTTCAGTTACATTGCATTATCGGACCCATATGAGATAGGGTGAGGTGGGATCACCCCCGGGTATATGCGTGGTAAGGATATTCAGTGATTGGTTGGCTTTTGGAACAACTATGGGCATGTTCGACGACGAATGTATGTTTAGGTAGGGGGGATGTAACGACCCGACCGGTCATTTTGAGCTTTTGCACCTTGCTCGTCAGTTATCGGGCATGACTTGCCCTGTGTGATGGAGTATGACTTATGTAAATCGTTGGTTTTGGTTTTCAGGGTACTCAGAATGAATTTGGAAGAACAGTTTTCAGTTTGAAGCTTGTAATTTGAAAGGTTTGACCAAGATTTGGTTAGCTTCGCTAGGTGATTTGGGACTTAAGAGCGTGATCGTAATGCATTTTGGAAGTCCGTGGAAGGTTTAGGCTTGAATTGGAGAAATTGAGATTTTGGCATTTTCCGGTTGATAGGTGAGATTTAGATATTAGGGTCAGAATGAAATTCCAGAAGTTGCAGTAGCTCTGTTGTGTCATTTGTGATGTGTGTGCAAAATTTCAGGTCATTCGGACGTGGTTTGGTTGGGTTTTTTTTATCAAAAGCGTAATTTGGAAGTTCTTGCAATTCTTAGGCTTGAATCCAATGCAAATTTGGTGTTTAATGTTGCTTTGAGCATTCCAAAGTTTGGAACAAGTTTGAATAATGTTATGGGATATGTTGGCATATTTGGTTGAGGTCCCTAGGGCCTCGGGTGAGTTTCGGGAGGTCAATTGGACTATTTCATGTTGTGAAAAATTGCAGAATTGCTGCTGTTGGTGTTGTAGGTTTTTGACCTTCGCGTTCGCGATACATGTCCCGCGTTCGCAAAGGATGTTTTTCTGAGGCGACAATTTTTCCTTCGCGTTCACATTTCATGTGTCACGTTTGTGATGTTGGGATGTTTGATTCTCTGCGTTCGCGTGGCCTGTGTCGCGTTTGCATAGAGTAAGTGGGAGCAAATAGGGTCCCAGCCTCTTTGTGCTACGCGTTCGCGTAAAAAGGTTGTGTTCGCGATGGTTTGGAAAGCAGACATTTCGCGTTCGCGAGCTAGAGGTCGCGTTCGCGTAAGGGGAAATTTTGGTCAACGAATTTTTGTGCTTCGCGAACGCGAGGCTCTGACCGCGTTCGCGGAGAATGTTTTTGATGCCTGGGCAGAATGTTTAAATAGCCATTGTCCGCGATTTTGGGGCTATATTTCACCATTTTTGGGCGATTTTGGAGCTTTTTGAGAGGATTTGAAGAGGAATTCAAGATATAACACCTGGAGATAAGATTTGTGAACCCAATACCCGATCCTATGTTGATTCTTACTTGTTTAATCATGAAATATGTGGAAATTAAAGCCAAAAATTGGGAAATTAGGGCTTAACTTTGGTGAGTGTAAATTGGGAATTTGAAGGGGCAATCGAGGTCCGATTTTGATGTTCTTAGTATGTATAGACTCGTGAGAGGACGAGGATTCTGTTGATGTAACTTTTATCGGATTTCGAGATGTGGGCCTGGGGGCCAGGTTTGAGCTCCTTCGGGATTTTTATGTAAATTGGATATTTTCGAGCGGGCTTTGTTCCCTTAGCATATTTTAATGATTATGTACTGATTGTGTCTAGATTTGGAGCATTTGGAGGTCGATTCGTGTGAGCAAAGGCATCGTGGGCTAGAGTTTGGACTGGATCGAGGTGAGTAATGATTGTAAATGACGTTCTGAGGGTATGAAACCCCGAATAGCACATCGTTGTGCTATTGAAGTGACACACACGCTAGATGACGAGCTTGGGGTTTTGAACTATTGGGGATTGTGACTTAGTCCATCCCGAATGACTGTTTTACTGTGTATTTGATTGGAGACTATTTGTTATCATCATGTTTTGGGCTGAATGCCATATTTGGGCCTCGTGCCAACTATTTGAACTCTTTGGGGATTTTTATTGGTATTTCCTCACCGTTTTGATTTTATACTTGAACTCAGTCATGATATATTTCACTATTTTCATAACTCAGCTATGTCTACTCTGTTTTAATAGATCAAATGATATTTCAAATAATATTTTGTGTTGAGGATCATGTTTTACTATTGCCAGAGTGGCTTAAGTGATTTTGACTGAGTAAGGCCGAGGGCATATGCTGTGAGGATACTTTTGGGTCGGGTTCTACGCCGCAGCGGTGATACATTAATTATGATTATGAGGTCGCGGGCCTGAGATATGTACGCCACGAGGTGGCTTGATTGATATGATGCCGAGAGCCTAGTGATGATGCCACGAGATAGCTTGATATTGCGCTTGGGCCGTAAGGGGCCCCTCCAGGAGTCTGCACACCCCCAGTGAGCGCGGGTACCCATTTTGATGTGAGATATAGCCTGAGGGGCTGGTATTATTCTGAGATAATGCCCGAGGGGCGGATTTGTTGATACTGTGCCCGAGTGGCTAACCTTTATGTGTTTATCTTTCTTATTGCCTGTCATTTACCTGGTTAATTGTGTATTTGTGCCCGAGGGGCAGATTTTCTGTGCTTATTTGCTCTAATTGCTTTGTATTCAATTGCTTAAGTGTTGAAAAAGTTATTTTTAAAGAAGTTTAAACTGAGCTAAGATGCTTTAAGAGATTTCATAGCTTCATTGCTTTCTTACTGGTTTTGTACTACTTCTATACAGCATGTTGATGTATTTTTCGTGATTTCCTATCACTCAGTCTTTAGTTATGATTATTAGTCACTGAGTTGAAGTACTCACTTTACTCCCTACACCTTGTGTGCAGATTCATATTTTTCTACACCCGGTATTGGGTATTGGTTGAGCAGAGGCAGAGTCATTGGAGTTTAGCGAGGTAGTTGCCCATCATCTGCAGCACTACTTTACTCCATCTTGATGTCATTAGACTGTATTTAGTATTTCCAGAATTTTCGTTGTATTTTAGACCTTAGTAGATGCTCGTAACTTGTGACACCCCGATGTCGGGTTGTATGTATTTCCACACTGTTCATTTAAATTTACATTTTGCAATATCTTATTAATTAAAAAGGCCTAGATTGATCTATTAAAATTATTGAAATGGATTTGGGGATTGTGTCGGCTGGTCTTGTCTTCACGAGAGGCACCGTCACGACCGGGTTCGATTTGGGGTCGTGACAAACACAGAGGAGCTTCATAGTTTTAATGAATTAATTAGGATAGCAGGCAACTAAAACATGGAGAAAAGATGTAGAAGACAAAATCAGACATAGAAGTAGGGTCATAGCATGATCACATAGCTAAAGGATTAATCATAAATCAACACACAGGCTGGTCAGGTATCAGATAAACATATAAAGTGTAGACATACTAGTTGTACATTCAATAGGGCAGAATATAGGCATGTTTGAACAAAGAAGTCAAATTCATAATGAACTATTGTAGGAGTGAAACACATAGAGTTTGGATTTCAATTGTAACTAGAGACATACCAGTTGAGGAAAAAGAGTGCAGAATATAGAGCAAGTACAGTCTAACTATCTAGCCTTGGCTAGACCCACAATAGCACAAGTAACACAAGTAGCCAAGAAGGAGAAGAGTTTGAGCGCGTGTGTGTGTTATGAACTAATGTTCGTGTCTGTAGAATGAGAATGCGCACATATATATATATATATGAAGTCGAATAGTATAGGTAGTAAGGCAAGACAGATTGTTATTGCAAAAATAAGTCAAGAAAATAATCAAACAATCAATCAAGTAAAGTCAGTCATGAACAAACTAGCAATAAAATCAGGCTAGTACTACTTGATTTAAGGAAAATTATATATGGAATCAATCAGTAATTAAGGGCTAGGTTAAATAAGGCAAGAACTAACTCCGAAATCAATTAGAAGTTGGTTCTAAAAATAAAAGCATAAAATCAGGCCAGTAGAACCAATTATTAATCGCACATAAAGTAAGAATATGTAAAATCTAACAAGGAAACACCGGTATTAAAGGAAATCCCAATTTTAAGCTCTAATTTAGGTAATTGAAATTAATTAACAATTAGTCAACAAAGTTTAAGGCAAATAGGCAAAAATAGTAGAATGATCTGTTAAATCATCAGAACTGTAAGAGATTAGGCAGAAATACAGAAACATATAGTAAACAAAATAAATAAGGAAACCCTAATAGATACTCAGATACAAAATCATTTAAAAGTTAAATATTTTATAGAAAAATCCGTTGAAATCAAAACTTTAATTCTAGGGTAAACCAAAATCGGTTAGGAATAATAATAATAGGGAAAGATATTAGAAAATATCGAGGTGGGAATACTGAAAATTTAAAGAAGAAATACAAAAATAAACATGAAATCATTTCAGATCTGAGAAGATCTAAACAAATTCAACCAAAAATTAGCCAAATTAATAAAATAAACAGAGGTTGAACCAAATCTAGTTTGAACTAGAGATTTGAAACCCTAAAAATACGAAGATGTCCGTACTCACAGGTATTGGGATGAACATAGACGAAAATAGTCAAGACATAAAAGATTTTGAACCATATCTAGCTCGAGCATGGCCAGATTTGCTTTGCCATGTTAGGAAGCAAATAAATAGGGTCGTAGACGAGTAACCAGCGGTGAAGAAAAATCGATAATGTAAGGGAATCCATGGCTGATTCCATTTTAGGGTCGGAATCGGAGGGGATAACAGGTGACGACGATAGGGTTAGAGAGGGGCGAGAGATGAGAGCATATGGGGGGCGAGTTTGGAAGAATGGGTAGGGTTAGGGGTTTTGATATATTAAAAGGGGTTGGTTGATTTAGGGTCGTTGATCTTCGGAGATCAACGGTCAGGATTAAATGTCTAGGTGGGGCGGGTTTAATTAGACGGGTATTTGGGTTTGGGTTTGGTTTTGGGTTGGACGGTTATGGATAATTGGGCTAGGCTAGGTCTGAAATTGGGTATTTTCTAGGGGCTAGATTTTAAATACCCAATTAATTTAGTAAAAGTAATTTTATAAAATAATTTATAAATGTTAAAAATGTGATTTGTGCATGAAAATGCTTTAAAATACTTTCTTAATATTGTAAAAATATGAAAAGTCATTTTCTGTATGAATAATATAATTGTGCATATATATATATATAAGCTATTATTGCAAAAATATGCAATTCTAGCCTAAAAATGCAAATGTAATGGTAAAAAATGTAATTAAAATATTTAAGCATTATATGGGCATAAATGATAAATTTAGATGATTAAATCATCATAAAAATAATATGAGGGATAGTTATTGTATATAAAAATACAGAAATAAATTGATTTAAGGCCTTTAAAATTATAGAAAAATTTTAAAAATACTTGTGCATGTTTGTAAATGCGTATACAATATTTTGAAAGTATATATGCAGATTTAAATATATATATATATATAAAGGAAAAATTGGGTATCAATAGTAGGTATTGTCTTATTACGAATTAAATAGAATTTAGGTGTCTGAATTCTTACAAGTGAGCTCTACCACACGATCTAGAGTAAGAAAAAAGAGTGACAGTCCTAAATGCCCCATAGCTTCCAGCTTATAAGTGTGGTGCACAACGCACCAATAAACAAGACTTTACTAGACACGGCTTGTAGACTCCATAGGAAAGAACTGCTCTGATACGACTTTTGTCACGATCCAAACCAATGGGGCGTAATGGGCACCCAGTACCTTACTCAACTGAGTACCGATATAACGTATCTTTCATTCATACTATCATAGGTAAATGAGTCGAAGAGGCTGTCGTGAGATAAGTAGAATAAACATGAGAGAATACTCGACATGGAACGACCCAACCTAATATAGAAACTTACATATGTGACATACTGGTCTATAAGGCCAACATGATCATTCGTAAACTCAAAACATAGGCCGAAAAGACAATACAAGTATCCATATACATGACATTTGTCAACAAGCCTCTAAGAGTACACAATATCATAAAGGTCGGGACAAAGCCCCACCATACCAATGAATGCATGTACTAATCCTACTGGCCAAATAAGCAACTCCGGAGCAAATGGAGCATACCAACTCCTTCCACTGAGCTGACAGCCTACTTGGAGGACTCTCAACCTGTCTATCGTGACCTGGGGGCAAAAAATGCAGCATCCCCAGGCAAAAGGGACGTCAGTACAAATAATGTACCGAGTATGTAAGGAATGAAAATCAGTTAATAATAAACATGAGAGAAACATTGAGTAAAAGATTCGACATGTAAGTCTGAATAGCTCGGTAAATCCTTTAATATTTAAAATGTCATGCATATGCATATAAATGACATACCATGCATGGGTATATGCGTTCATGACATCATTAAGCCTTTGAGGGCATCCTATCATATCATATCGGCCACTGTGGGCAAATCATCGACGTATACCAGCTTATCAGGTAGTGGTGTGTATATAATACCGTAACCTTTTCCTATATCCCATATACATATAATAACACACACACACACACACATATATATATATATGTATATATATATATATATATATGTATGTATATATATATATCTGTGTGTGTGTGTGTATAATGATGTCTGGTCATAAGTCAATGTACATGCATAAATGAATGCAATGCATGAGAAGTACGTCAATACAATCTCTCGGAACGTCATAAGACCATTATGCCTCTGATTAATAACATGAAATGAATTTTATCAACTTACGTATTTTATGAGACCCATGAACAGACGATTGAATAATGGGACACATGGGGAATCAAGAACATAAGCATCTCTAGCATTTCTATGAATAGAGTCATTTATGGAAGTCGTGGATTTGCTCGTTTCGTTTGTGTCGTACAGATCATACCAAAAGGAAAGAAGGGATAGCCTTAAAATACCTTAACCGATTTTCTTGACAATCCCTGTAGCACACGTCAATATCGACAACATGTAATAGCGGATCGAAGTAGGAAAAATCCGTACGATATTCTTAAGAAAGATTATATTGTACTCCATTAGAACTTGCAAATCCAGTTGCTATTACATTGTATAACTTAGTAAAAAATTATTGAAGCAATTTATGTTGCTATCATCTAATCCTGTATGGATTTTGTGGCTTCTTGTTGCTTGTCTTAGACATTCTTTTGTATAAGTTTGCTGGAGAGAATTCACGTTGCCATAAGCTTTATAAATCCATTTGTTGCTTTGTAGTAAACATCTCCGTAATGTAATTTTGAGAAGCTTTATATATTGGGGATTATTTTATACAAAACTTCTCCTAACATGCCACCAACTCATAAAGACCAATGAGTCATTATATGGGCATTAGCGGGCTGTCACGTTTTTTATCAAGTCTTATCCAATAATTCCCCCATTTCCATAATAAATTATTAATCCCTCACTAATCCAATAATTAACCAATTACCCATATAATTAAGAATTATCTCAAATTACTTAAAATACTGCTCACTTATAACATACTTTATACACCTTACTATCATGGTCATGTGGTACTTTGTATGACACTAGTCCATGAATACAGGGAATTATAGCTTGGACCGTATTTTATTCCCAAATTGCCAAAGTTCGACGGAACTCATTTTCTTCGATTTGCTTACCCTCTCATCTTCACGAATTAACTTATCACTTGTTTAAAAATAGTTTAATACTTATAATCCCAAAATAAATCTCATTCTCGAACTTACGTCGATTAACATATGACGAAATGTTAACGTACGAAAATGCAGAATGTAACATCTCATTTCCAAGCTTACATCAATTTACTTATGGTGTACTTTCATGTACAAAAATATGTGGTATAACAGTTCGAGATGTAGCTTACATAGTGGGTGAGAAGGCTCTTCTACGAGTGTTGCCTTCTAAGGGCATGATGTGGTTTGGGAAAATGGGCAAGTTGACCCCGAGGTTTATTGGCCTGTTTGATATCTTGGAGAGGGTTCTGGAGGTTGCTTATAGGCTTAAATTTCCTCCTATCCTAGTAAGGGCACATCCGATATTTCATGTTTTCATGCTTCAGAAATATCATGAAGACAACTCACATGTTTTAGACTTCAGCACAACGCAACTTGATGAAAATCTGGCCTATTGAGGAGACGGTGGCTGTTCTAGACCAGTAGGTTCGTAAGTTGAAATCCAAGAATTTTCCTTCTGTGAAAGTGCAATGGAGGGGTCATCTGATTAAGGAGGCTACGTGGGAGTCCGAGTCCGATATGCGAAGTAGTTACCCCCACCTTCTTACCAGTCAAAGTACTCTTTTTTTATGTTCGTTCAAGAACGAACGTTTCTTTTAGAGGTGAAGAATGTGACAACTCGATAGGTCGTTTTGAGTACTAACTTTTATTTCTATGTTCTGAGACATCTATTAGTTTTATTTGATTCTTTTTATTTGTGTGCATAGTCTGTGTCGTTTTCCGAAAAGTTTTTACATTAAAATATGAAGAAGAAGTGATTTTGGGCTTTAAATAGGACTAGAGTTGACCACGGTCAACATTCATGGTAAACGATCCCAGATTAGAGTTTTGGCAATTCCCATATGTTCTTATGATATTTTTGGACATCTAGGCACTTTTGGTTGGGGTCCGGGGTGATCCGGGCGCATTTCGACGCGTTATGTGAAAAATTATGAAAATAAGTTTTTAAATTGAAAATCATGAAATTTGATATTCGATTCTTGTTATTTAATTTTATTATGATGATTTGAGGAAGCAAGAAAGATTATATAATATTATTACACTTATGTGCATGTTTTGTTTGGAGCCCAAGGGGCTCAGTTGACTTTCGGATGTGTTACAGATGAGTTTGGATGATATTGAAATTGTTGGTGTAATTCCAGCTGCTGGTGTCTATTTCAGATCTCGCAATGGCGATGTCTTGCTCACAGTTGTGAGCTTTGCTTTTGCGATCACACGATCGCATTTGCGAGTATGGGTGGAGGGCTGGAACATCGCTTTTGCGAAGAATAGTTCATATTTGCGAACCAAGTTGAGACTGCATTTGCGATCTCATATTCACATTTGTGACATAGTGTCCTGGAAATGAACTTCGCATTTGCAAAGTTTTTGTACACAATTGCAATGGGGGCAGTTCACATTTGCAAAACAAATGTCGCATATACAACTATGTTGGGCCGGTTGCACTGATCTCATTTGTGATTAGTGTGTCGCATTTGTGGTGTTCGAAATTGTGAACAAGAGTTCGAAATTGTGAACAAGAGTTCGAAATTGTGATACCTGCATCTAAGTAAAAGAGGGAAAAATCGGGACTTAGCTCATTTTACACCATTTCTCAACCTTAAACACTCTATAGGCAATTTTATTAAGAGCTTTTCTTCCAAAAATTAGTGGTAAGCAACTTTAATCTACTTTCTTTCAGTTTCCATTACTTTTCATGAGTTCTTAACATCAAATCTATGATTTTCATGGTAGAAATTAAGAATTTGGGTAGAATTTACGAATTTTGTAAAATTGAGATTTTGACCTCAAATTGAGATCGGATATCGAAACAAATCACATAAACGGGGCTCGGGGGTGAATGGATAAAGGGATTTTGACCAAGCAAGCCCTGGGTTTACTTTTGCTGACATTTTCAATTTCATTAAAGATTGAACTTTTTTCATTCGTGGATAGATTCTAAAACGTATTTTGAATGTTCTAAACGATTTTTGGCTAGATTTGGTTGATTTGGAGGCTTGTTCGAAAGGAAATGCCGTGGTTAATTCTTGAGTTTGTTGTGCAAATAGGTAGGTGTCATGTCTATCTTTGATTTGAGGGAGTTAGCAATTGTTGGTCTATTTGTTATGTGAATTATGTGTGAGAACGGCGTATATGCGAGATGTCGAGTGCATATGCGTTTTCATGGGATTAGTGTATGCGGGACTGGGCTATTTACTTCCATGTCTTCATTTATTCTATGTTGGCTTTCACTTCGACACGTCTTTGCTCGTGATTGCTTAGAGCCCCCCATCCATCAATAGGTACTCCCAAGCCATCGACCACACGCCCTAGCATAGCCTTTACCGTAGGAACATCCACAATAGATCCAGTGCGCTTGACAAGATCTCCTTCTTTAATAGCAGTATAACTTATTATATACTTTAATTGCTATATATTCTTACTTGTTATTCATTCATTACTCGTTATTTTTTATTAATGTTTTACGCGTTTTGATTTATTCATTTCTCACTCAATATCTGTTTACCTGGTACATGTTCCTACTTGCATTAATTGTATATTTGCATTGTCTCATGTTTTACTTGCTTTTATCATCCTTATAATACTTGATGCACTGTAGTACATTATTCCATTTATGTGAGCCATTTAGCTATTTTAGTGTTAATGTTTTTCCAAGGTTTGGGATTACGAGGTATTGGCTATTCTCCGTTTGTACTAGTAGTTCCTTAATGTTCCGCTCATTTTATTTCCCTTTGTTGAGATTTCGTAACTAGTGGTATTAAGTTTATATGTTAATGATTGATATTGGGAATAGGTTATGCGCCGCAACGATATTAAAATGAATTGATATTGGTATCAGGTTGCACGCTGCAATAGATGATAATATGATATAATATTGGGATCAGGTTGTACGTTGCAGTAATTATTATTTTAAATATTGGGATCGGGTTGCACGCTGCAATAGCTATTGTGTTAAGCATTGGTATCGGTTTGTGCGCTGCAACAGAGTTATGTATTTTAGAGTTTTATGGTTTTAGAGTTTTTTCTCGGTATTGTGATATAAGACTTGAGATCATATTATTCTGGGTCCCTTTTGCAGTTGCCTTCGGGTCCATCTATATGAGTTTTCTATTTTTTCTATTTTTCTGCATTCTGTTACTATTATGCATACATGTTTATTGTGAGTGTCTTGTCATATCCTCGTCATTACTTCATCGAGTTTAGGCTCGACACTTACAGAGTACAGGGGGTCGGTTGTAGTCATGCTATACTTTTACGGTTGTTGTGTGTTGATACCTAATTTTTCCCCAAAATATTTTAAAATTGCATATATACCTGGAAAATCATGCATTAATAGGAATTGGTATTTTGTTATAGTTTTCCTATATTTTTATTAATTTATCTAACATTTTATTCCCAATAAATAATTATAAAATGGCATTACAAATGACTTCAAAAGCATCTCTTGATTTAATTTATTTCTTATGGTCCTATTTAAACCAAATTATTTCATAATTAGCCAAATTAGCATCTTTTGGCTATAATTGCAATAACTTTGCAATTATAGCCCAATCATATGATTTACTTTTTTTGACCGGAAATTAAGCATTTGTATTTTTAAATAGTAAGTAATCAATTTTTAACTATTTTTCTATGCATGAAATTCATTTGGTACGATTATCAACTATTTTTATAAATTGTTTTATTTAATTTAATTGGGTATTTAACTAATAGCCTATTGCATTTCAATTATAGCCTAAATCAAACCAACTCCAAACCCAATTAAAATAGCCTAACACCCCAGGCCCAAACCTAAATCCTACCAGACCCAATCCCTAGTCCAATCTGGACCGTTGATCAATTCTAATCAACGGTCCGGATCCCCCATACCATAATTAACCTAAAGACTACCCCCCAAACCCTCATTCCCACCCTCTCATTTCCTCTCTTCACTCTGCTGTTACACTCTCTCATTCTCTCTCAAGCTCTTTGCACAACCATGGCTCCTATTCACCGGCCATTGCCTTGCCGGTATTGAGGCCCTCAAGGGAACTAGAAGACGGTTCACTCACCTCCCATGGTTTCTACGCCATTCTCAGGTCGTCCATGGCTGTCCGAGTAAGATCTTTTCTTTTTTCGGCTAGATCCATGGCTTCTAAGCCAGAATCTCTCCATATCTGGGTTATGTCTCTCTCCAAACCCTAATTTTATCTCTTGACTTCTTAGATCTGTAACAGATCTAAGAGTTTTCTGAGTTATCTTTACTGTTTTCTTAAAATCTCTTTGATTTTTTCAAAAAACGTCTTTTAATCTTCATACTAGGGTTTCTTAACCCCTTTTCAAAACGACTTTCCCTCTGATTTTTTTGGTATTATTCTATGATTCTTACTATGTTTAAACGGTTCATTAAGTTTTTCCCTTTTATCTGATTTATCATGTTGAAAACTTAACTATTTTGGTCTTAATCCTGGGTTATGAGAACTGTCCTTGCTTATTTGTTCGTTTAATTTGCCCGCATGTCCGTTATTCATGAATATGTTCCGTGTTTCTATGATTTTTACCCTATTATGCTCACTAGGGTTTCAAATTTTCTTTCTTCTACCTATACTATGTTTATTCTATTTATTAAAAGAGATTTGTGCTAATTCCTCTAGTTAGTACTATTTTTCTAGTTGAATTCTTGACTTTATGTGATTTTTACTCGACTATGCTTATAATGGTTTATGATTTTGTTCCTTCTCACCTATACTGTGAATATTTCATTTATTTAAAGCAATTTGTGTTAATTACCTTTAATCATTACTACTCCTATTTGAATCCCTAATTTTTTGTAATTGATGCTCTTCACTAATCTCCTGTGATGATTTCCTTACTGATTTTTCAACCTCTAAGATATTTCCTTGCCTTATTTTTGGTCGAATATGATGTTAATTGGTTCTTAAGTACTTTTCTTAATTAGATTTTCTGAACCTAGCCTAATTACTTGTTCTATACTTACTATGCCTCAAAATATTTCCTTATGTGCTATGTTCCAGTCTTATGTGATCTCTTTCTTATTTGTCTTTACCATTGGTAAATTACTACCGCAATTAAAGGAGACTTGGCTGTTTTTTTATTCTTAATTGATTCTGTAGCTCTATAATTGCTGGACAATTGATTCTTGCCTTATTGACCTGACTTTCAACTATATATATACCCTCTTCTCTTTTCATTACACACACGAACATATTAAGTTCAAAAAATCTCTCTCACACAAAAAAAAAACATTCTTCTGCTCTCTTTTCTCTGGTTACTTGCTATTGTTCTAAGTCAGCCGACTGCAAGCCAAGGCTGATTACTCTACTCTCTTGCCCCTAACTTTGTGTTTACTATCTTCTTTACTGGTATTTTCTGATTTCAATTCAAGTTTCAAAACAACATGTTTCTTTTCATCTTGTTCCAGCATGCTTGGTTCTGTTGTTCAACCTGCAGTTAATATGTTTGCTTCATCACTTCATAAACATGCTTCTGAATGTCTCCCCTTCCTTAGATTCATCATGTTTATAAAATTTTATCCCCCCTCCTAATATACCCCAATGTGGCCTTTCCTTACTTATGTTTCTCTGAGTTCTGGCATGAACATCTCTGTGCAAAATAGTTGGCTATCCTTAAGTTACATTATTCTGTGTTAAATCTGAAGTTCTCCAACCCCTTAGCATATTGCTGATTATATACTTAAGTGCTACTGCAACTTTGTGTTTACTTATATGTCCCCAAATCCCACTACACCTGCTTGTGGTTGCTGAACCTGCCTTGATCCTATGTTCCTTGGTTATATGTGAACCTATTTTGGGTGGTATGTTTGGATTGTTGTTTGTTACTTTACTCTCTTTTCAAAACCGTCTTATTGAACAACTCCCCTTGTTGTTTTATAAAACTATCTCAAACAAGTCTCTTTTTTGAACTGTTGTCCAGCTTAAATCTTTTCAAAATTAGGTCAAGCACTTTCACTCTACTCTTAGACCACTATGTTCTGCCCCTTTTGTGTGAGCCTTGCCTTGGGACCCTTCAGCTCTCTCTGAACTTGGACACATGAAAGATGGCCTCTCCACACTGCACTTACTCTGTATTGGCTAAGAAATCTGGGTGTGAGCACTTCCCGGGATCCCTTGAGGTCCTTAGGGAACTCTGACACACCCGGATATGAGAAAGGCTATGAAACAATCTTGGCATTTGAGGTTCTGGAAATCTGGGCCTGTTTTCAGGCTCTCTATAGTGTAACTTCTTATTTTCTTTTATTATGTAATTCATTTCAATGTTGGTCTGTAATAATCTATTGTAAAATGAATATTGGGGTTGGCTAGTGAAAAGGTTAGGGTAGTTATATATGTTATCAACATCAATGGGTAGAAACCATGCCTTAGGTCTACATTTCCTATATGCGCATTCGAATCCATGTGTAAGACCAACACATTTAAAGCATGTCATGCATTAGATACCATGTTCTTAGGCTTACTGTTTCAGCATCTTATTTAACATCATTTTACCACTTAGAAATCATGCCTTAGGCTAAATAACAACATTAACATAAAATTGTTGCTCTTGCACATCTTGAAATCATGTTGTAACTATTTGAACATTTAGAAATCATTCTTTAGGAATTCTGCATATCATGAAATCATTCTGCGTTTTCATTTGTGCACGTTAGATACCCCGTTTTAGGATCTCGTTCACACTCGCTCAGTCACACCTAGCTAAACTACTGATGCATGAAAAGGACATAAAACAGTCTCATGTTTGATTATCCTGTTTAAACTGGTCACAATCCCTACATGTCTTTGCAACATTTAGAACAACATGCTTTAGGTAAAGTAATTTCTAAACTGTTTAATAATTCTGGTAACTGCTGCATATTATTTTACGCCTAGGCAAGCCTTAGGTAATAAACTTTAAAATAAAACCAGAACCGTCTTTGTGATTAATGTTTAACTGTCTGCATGTTTAAATCAGTAGGCAAGTCTGATTAGGACTCCTCTCTGAGTTATGTAATAAATCTGACTATGCTGTTATCACTTAGATATCATGCTTAGGATCTGAATTTACACCTTAATTGTGTATGAGTCATGTTGTTTATGTGTACTGTGTATGGAGGTATATCTGAGCTTCTCATTTGTCTTCCATGCTCCCCGTAATTGAAGTCCTACTTGTTTATTATATGTCTCTTTAGTATTTTACCTTTAAACTTGAGGGTTTACCTAAAACACCCTTTTCATAGGATATGAGTCCTAAATTCCTTTGAGACTGATAGGAATGGATAGGTAAGAGCATGCAATAAGGGTCAAGATCAACCCTCGCTTTAATTACCTTCACGGGAGGGGGGGAAGGGTAGATATGATATGATGACCGGTGCGTTAATACCATTTGTAGCTCCTCTTTGAGGAATGTCATACCGGGTGTTGCATTGATGTGATCCATATAATAAACAAACCTGGGATACCTCTTGACATTCACAAATATGCTTAGATTGTAAAAAAAATTTCAAAATCTTGCGTTTCATTAGCTAATTGTACAAATTCACAAAAATTGTTTGGCCGGGAACCACACTAGTGGATCCTGAGGGGTGCCGACCCAACCAAAATGTCATAAACCTAATTTTGCGAGAAAAAGGGGGCGCGACAGCATGGCGACTCTGCTGGGGATATTCAGGCTTTTACCATTTCATACCGTTTTGTGAATTTGTACCCCCCCCCATGTGCAATTATTTGTTTAATTCATTTAAGCGTTTAATTTCTTCTTCAAAAGCGAAACTGACATATCTTTCTTGTTTCTTTCTTTTATAACTTCTTTAAGTTATAAAATTGTTGTATTTATCGCTTTCTTAACGTGCAAATACATGTCAACATGCTTTTAATTATTCCATAATCATGCTCAACATCATACTCCACTTGTGCTAAATAAATACTATAGCAACGCTTGCTGAGTGATTGAGCCCTTCCTATATCATTACCCTCCTAAATTCGGAAAGGCTTATTTGCGGTAAAACTAGTCGATCGGTGGTGTAGTCGACAATTCCATGCCTTCCCTCTTGAGTTGTCTGCTCAAGGGTACCAGTCTAAAACCCCATAGAAACCTTACTGTGTTTAAATTGTGCATGCATGATGGTCAAACCTAGCTGGGTCAGTTATGTTGTCCACGTAATGATCGTTTAAGATAGCCTTGTCCATAAGTCCACTGGGTTTCCCTAAACCCAAACGGACACTATCACGTTTTGTGCATTTATTTGGAAAACTAAATGCTTCATGCTAATTGTTGATGTTAAATAGTCGAGTCTGGTAGGGGTAAAGGCCTAACCTTGTTTGCCTTGTAGAAATATGAGGCACGAAGTCCCCAAATTCGGCATGGTCACCAATATCCACCCAAGATTGCTAAGTTGGTGGGAAGATTTACATTCTAGTGACAAAACCCTCGTCAAAAAATATCTGGGTAATCTACCATTCCTCTTAGAGATTCAACCTAACAACACGATAATAGAAGCTTTTACCTTATTTTGCTAGAGAAGATAGGAGGATTGTCCGGTCTAGTGTGGGAAACCCCGGGTTTGCTAATGCATGAGAACCGCACAGGCAAGGGTTTCCTAAAAATGATGGGTTTGAAGAAGAATGTAGAATTGGTATGCCTAAAGGAATCGTACATCCCTTTTGATTACCTATATGAAAGGTACGGTCACAGCAAATCATACCGTACCTACCATGACGAGTTTGTCATCACGTCTTTGGGACATATCTATCGTAGGGTATTTGTCTTCATGTTTTACTTCCGGGGTCTGATCGTGTTTTCAATGAAGAAAGGGAGAATCCATACTAGGCTGGCTATGGTAACCAAGACCCTAATAGAGGGGATTGGTGGGCACACATTCAGCATTGTACCCATGATCATTGTAGACATATATCGACCCTTGGAGAAGTGTCAACGAGGAGTGAGACACTTCGAAGGCTGCAATCTATTACTTTAGCTTTGGCTCATGGAACATCTCCAAAAGGGAGAATACCGACAAGAAATTCAGCGAAGGGCCTGGGATGACCACATCGCTTTCCACCATCCAAAGCGAATAACTTACATCCCCGACATGTTTGCTCATCCTGAGAATGCCAAAGGATGGGTTGAGATCTTTGATAATCTGACTGAAGAGCAGGTTCAATGGATATTTCAGTTGTTTCCGACAAAGGAGTTCATCGCCCAATCCAGAGATGCACCTTTTCCTGATACTGATTGGTCTAAGAGAAACATACCCTTACGTCCCTCTCCGAGTTATGAGGCACGCAGATAGGAAGCAAGTCATACCCAGGGTCGACAACATGAGCCATCTTCATGCTGACTTCCAAAATGATGATAGTCCCCACAAGTGTCAAGCCCAGCACATGTGGCACTGCAAGATCGTAATAGGAAAAGACACCATCGAGCCAGACAGATATCATGCCAGTTGTACCCCTTTCTATTCTGGTTGGTTGGAAGATAATTGGGATGGTTTGGGTGAGCTAGGGTTCATTCAAGGTCATCGAATTATTGATGAAAAGGCCGAGGTGCAAGTCAAGTACAACCAGCTACGCAAAAGGATCCGTGAATGCGAGAGCGAACACCGCGAGATACAAGAGTCCAACAAGAAGCTGATTGAGGAATGGAAAGACATGGCTATCAATGCCAAAAAAGGCTAGGATACTTGGAGCGAGGCATAGTAGAACTAGAGGGAAAATTTCTCAAAAGTGTTGAAGACTGTCAAAAGGCTGAATGGACCGAAGGTGGACATCTAGCCAGAGCATACCTGTTGCTTGGACTTCGCTAATTGGGGAAGTTGTTCGATGAAGCCAAGGATGTCGAATCTGGGAAGGTCCTTCTGGGACAAAATAAATAGGAATTTACTTTTCGCTTTATGAATGTAATAAGTTCAATGACCATTAGTGACTTTTATTTCTTGCTTATTTAGTGTCGTTTTGGGATTCGCCCATCTTTATCAATAAAATAAGGCATTTAGCATTAAAGGTTCTCCAAGTCTATTTGTCGCTAGGACTACCTTGGGCACAAAGAGGTTCCCAAATTAGGACATGCTTTACATTCCCACACTATGTGTTTAAATATTGCAATGCTTTTTATAATCCTCACTGACTTGATTATCATTTGTTTTATTTTTATTTTTATTATTCCCCTCCCAAAAGTTAGTTCGTACACTCTGGCATCATCATCTTATTTCACAAGATCCAGAGGCCCTCCACCCACTCCTCCTCTTAATCCCTCTAGAGGCAAGAATAAAATGGAGGATTTAAACAACATCAGGAAGGGGAACTAATCTGAACGGGTAGTGGCCACTGATGGCCAGGGTATTCGGGTTCCTAACGAGAATGTGTCACAACTAGAACAGAAACTGTTGAAATTCCATGAAGAGCTCGATCAGGTTTGGAATCTCGCAAACATATCATTTTCCCTCAACACCCTAGATATCAACTTCCTCAATGCTCAAAACCCTAAACCTCCTCAAAATATCCCAAAACAGCAGAATCATCCTGCGCCTCACCATCACGCTGCTCCACCAAAGAACCAATGTAACACCTGCCATACCCCAAGCAGCACTACAATGCTCATCCTAAAACCTCAGAACTCCATAAACGACCATTTACACACCCATACACCAGGCCACCATAACAATCTTATCTACGTGGAGACCATGCCGCACTTCACCCAACCTATCTCATACACACCTGAGTCTGATGAAAAGGATCTGCTTATTAGGAACCCGGCCGAGGAACTTAAGAAACTAACTAGTCGGATTTAGAGAGTTGAGGGAAGCAAAGGAATCGAAGGGCTGAACTATAAGGACCTTTCCATACAGCCTGATGTCGAGCCGCCTGAGGGATACAAACCTCCTAAGTTCGAAATGTTTGATGGTACGGGTGATGTAAGGGTCCATCTGAGGACATATTATGACAAGCTGGTTGGAGTAGGGAAGGATGAAAGGATCTGCATGAAGCTGTTCATGAGGAGTTTGAAGGGAGATGCATTATATTGGTACATCAGCCAAGATCCCAAGAAATGGTCAAGATGGGTGGGCATGTCATCTGACTTTATGGACAGATTCAGGTTTAATACAGAGAACGCACCAGATGTGTTCTATATCCAAAATTTGAAGAAGAAGCCCACTGAGATGTTTTGCAAGTATGCTACTCGCTGGAGGTCCGAAGCTCCTAAGGTTAGACCCACCTTAGAAGAGGAACAAATGAACAAGTTCTGTATCCGGGCTCAAGACCCGCAGTACTATGAACGGGTGATGATGATTGAGAATCACAAGTTCTCCGACATTATCAAATTAGATGAAAGAATTGAAGAAGGTATTAAAAGTGGTATGGTTACAAATTTTGAAGCCTTACAAGCTACGAATAAGGCTTTACAGTCCGGTGGTGTGTCCAAGAAAAGGGACGTAGGGGTCGTGATGGTTTCACAAAGGACCAAGTGTCCCCTTAAATACCAAGCTTACCCAACACCTCCACTCACATACAAGCCAACCCCAAATTACCAAGCACCCTCATACCAAGCTCCGCCACTAACTTATCAGTCATCTCCACCTCCTAGATATCAACCTACTTCACCCAGATACTCCCAACTCGCTCATGTCTACCAAACCTATAATGCTAAACCATCCCATTATCAATCACCCCCTGCACGCCAAATTTTCCCTAGACCCTGACCGAACTTTGATCGCAGACCTCCAAAGCAATATACAACCATTGCTGAACCCATCGACCAACTGTATGAGAGGCTCAAAGCTGCTGGTTATGTCACCCCCATCCCTGCTGCAACCCCTGAGAATCTTTCTCAGTAGGTTAACCCAAACAAGTCCTGTACCTATCACTCCGGCATGAAAGGGCACACCATCGGTGAATGCCGCTCCTTGAAAGATAAGATATAGTCTTTGATTGATATCAAGATCATTGTGGCAAAGGAACCCGCTCCAAATATCCGCAACAACCCTCTACCAGACCATAAGGGTGGAGGTATCCACATGATTGAAGTAGAAAATGACTGGGATCCCGAGGGTTCAATCGGGTTGATCGCAGAAGGTGATGACCCAAAAAAACCGACAATTTGTCTCAATCCAGTCATAGTCCAGGTCCAACCATCTGAGAACGCTGAGGTGAATATGTATATACCTCTTGAGTTTAAAGCAGCGCCATCTGCAAAGACACCGGCACCAATTGAGGTTGAATTCGTGTCTCTGACAAATGCACCCGCACTATTTGAGGTTGCAGTCTTGCTACCCAAGGCACATGTTCCATTCGAAGTGAGGATAACCACACCGATCCTAGTGGTGATGTCAACCATGCCACCATTATATACAAATGTTGTACCCTAGGACTATACAGCCGAGGCGAGAAGGAAGGGCAAGGTCAGGATTGATGAAACTGTCGCAACATAGGGTATGACAAGAACTGATAGAGTCTATACCCCCGAACATCTGGCTGAATCAAGCAAGCAGGCCTCCAATCAGCTGCCCCTCATTGAGACAGGTCTGGATGACCTTTGGAGAAAAATACAGGCCAAGGAATATTCGGTAATCGACAAGTTAAACAAGACGCCAGCACAAATATCCATTCTCTCTTTGCTGCAAAATTCTTAGACGCACAAGAATGCTTTGTTAAAGGTGCTAAATGAAGCATACATACCAAGTAACATCACTAGCTAGAGAAGTGGCTAATATGGTAGGACAAGTGCTGGAAAGCCATAAGATCACCTTTTATGAGGATGAGCTGCCACCTGAAGGGCTGGGGAACAACAAAGTACTACACATCACCATGCAATACGAAGATTATCTCATCACTAGAATCCTGATCGATGGAGGTTCTAGTCTTAGCATTTGTCTGCTGGTAACACTCAAGAAGTTGGGTAAAGGGCTGCATGAGATAAAGGATGGAGCAATCAATGTGAAAGCCTTCGATGGTTCTCAGAGGTCCACTATTGGTGAGATTAGTCTATGCCTGCAGATGGGACCAACCTGGTTCGAGGTCAATTTCCAGGTAATAGATGTACCAGCATCTTACAACATGCTGCTGGGACGGCCTTGGATTTATGCTGCTGGGACCGTAGCTTCAACGCTACATTAGGCAGTAAAGTTCGAATGGAATCACTAGAAAGTGATCATTCACGGAGACGGTAGCAACCCTATATACAGTCACCAGACTATTCCGATGATCGAGTGAAGAAGGAAGCTGGGTGGAGAAACTTACCACAACATTGAGAGAGTCAATGCTATCGACAAAGACAGATGGTGGGATAGCAAAATCGAGAGTATACTGAGTTGGAGTGGGTACGAACCTGGCAAAGGGCTCGGCAAGAACCTCCAAGGAATCTCTAAACCCATAAAACTCAAGAAACATGGCACTACCTTCGGTTTGGGATATGAATACACCTAGGAAGAATTCAATAGCTGGTTGCCACCATGGCACGGTCATTACTACCTACTAGAGCAGCCAATACCACATCCGGAGAAAACCTTCCAACAGGTTGACATTATTTATGGGTCAGATGAAGAAGAAGTACTTGCAGCAGTGAAGAACTTGTTTCTAGAGGACAGTGATATGGACTGTTGCGTTATTCTCGAAGAGAAGGGGGAGTAAGGTCCTTCCATACATGCTGTGAGCAGAGGGGCACATCTCGAGAATTGGACCATCAAGACAACCAAAGCCCGATGAGCCTCAGGGTAGCAAGGCTAAAACAAGCATTATTCACTCTTTTATTTAATAAATGATTTTCTTTTCGCATTTTTCAATTCCCGCAATAAGATCTTCGATGTTCAAAATAGTTATTCAATTTATCAAAAGCATTTTTGATTTACCTTATGAATTAATATTTATTGCTATCGTTTTCTCTCCTTGCTTTACCAATACAGCATTACTATTACTTGTCTTGATGAACCAATGACTATGACATGCAATTAGACAATGCAACAAACGGACATGGATTTAGAGGAAGATGACATACCTGACGAGATTGTCAAAGAAGTTGAGAACTTTGAGAACAGACCTAAGTCCAACCGGGACGAAACAAAAATTGTCAACCTGGGAGATGCAGAAAATGTCAAGGAAATGCGAATCAGCATTCACCTATCGCCATCGGAAAAGAAAAAATACACAGAATTTCTAAAGGAGTATGAGGACTTATTCACCTGGTCGTATGATGACATGACTGGTCTGAGTACATCTATTGTGGCTTACAAACTGCCAACCAATCCAATGTGTCCACCGATAAAGCAAAAGCTCAGAAAGTTCAAGCCTGATTTGAGTTTGAAAATCAAGAAGGAAGTAACCAAGGAGATCAACGCTAATGTTCTCAGGGTAGTAGAATTACCGACATGGTTAGCCAACATTATGCCAGTGCCAAAGAAGGATGGGAAGGTCAGAGTCTGTGTCGACTATCGGTATCTCAACCGTGCCAGTCCGAAAGACGACTTCCCTTTGCCAAATATACACATCCTAATTGATAATTGCGCCAAGCATGAGCTACAGTCATTCATAGATTGCTTCGCTGGTTTTCATCAGATCTGGATGTATGAAGAAGATGTTGAGAAAATAGATTTTATTACGCTGTGGGGAGTGTACTGTTACAAGATGATGCCATTCGGCCTGAAGAATGCAGGGGCCACCTACATGAGGGTCATGACTACCATCTCCCATGATATGATACACAAGAAGATAGAGGTATATATGGATGATGTTATTATCAAATCCAAGAAGGCCACTGACCACTGACCACATAGAAGATCTGAGGAAGTTCTTCAATAGACTGTGGAGATACAACCTAAAACTAAACCCAGCAAAGTGTGCATTTGCGGTTCCTACTGGGAAATTTCTTGGGTTTATTATGAGCCACCGAGGAATAGAACTAGACCCATCAAAAGTCAAAGCCATTCAAGAACTACCACCGCCAAGGAACAAGAAGGATGTGATGAGTTTCTTGGGAAGGCTTAACTACATTAGCCGATTCATAGCACAATCTTCAGTTATTTGTGATCTTTAAGATGCTAAAGAAGGATTCCACCACCAAATGGACCTATGACTACCAAAAGGCCTTCGAAAAAATCAAGGAGTACCTATCAACACCACCAGTCTTAGTCCCGCCCGATCCAGGTAGACCCTTATTACTCTACCTTGTCGTGTTAGATGGAGCTTTCGACCGCATTCTGGGGCAGCAAGATGAAATAGAGAGGAAGGAGCAAACCATTTATTATCTCAGTAAGAAGTTCACCCCGTACAAGGCCCGATATTCTCTATTGGAACACACCTATTGTGCTTTGACTTGGGTAGCTCAGAAGCTGAGACATTACTTCTACGCCTATACTACATATCTTATACCGTGAATGGATCCCTTGAAGTACATCTTTCAGAAGCCCATGCCCACCGGCAAGTTAGCCAAGTGGCAAATCCTGTTGAGTGAGTTCGACATTGTTTATGTAACTTAGAAAGAGGTCAAGGGACAGGCACAGGCAGACCACCTTGCTGAAAACCCCGCGGATGGAGGATATGAACCTCTGAAAATGTTTTTCCTGATGAAGAGGTATCACTCATAGGAGAAGACACTGCAAAATCCTATGACGGGTGGAGAATGTTCTTCAATGGAACATCAAACTTCAAAAGAGTTGGCATAGGAGCAGTCCTAATATCAGAAACCGGTCAGCATTATCCGGTGTCTACCAAACTTAGGTTTCCCTGCACCAACAATATGGCTGAGTATGAAGCCTGCATCTTAGGACTCAAAATGGCCATTGACATGAACATTCAAGAGCTGCTAGTGATTGGAGATTTAGACTTACTTATACATCAGGTATGAGGATAATGGGCAACCAAGAACTCCAAGATACTCCCGTATCTGCATCAAGTACAGGAATTGAGGAAGAGGTTCACAAAGACAAAATTCTAGCATGTTCCCAGAATCTAGAATGAGTTCGCCGATGCATTGGCTACCCTATCATCTATGATACAACATCCCGACAAAAATTATCATTGATCCCATTATGGCGAAAATCCATAATCCACCAGTTACTGTGCCCATGTTGAAGAGGAAGCAGACGGAAAGACTTGGTTTCATGATATCAAGGAATATTTGGCAAAAGGAGAGTACCCGTAGCTTGAAAATCCTATTAAGATGCGCACACTTCGGAGATTGTCCAACAACTTCTTTCAAAGCGGAGGAATCCTGTATAGGAGGACTCCCGATTTAGGATTATTAAGATGTGTCGACGTAAAGGAAGTATCCAGGCTACTAGAGGAAATTCATGCTAGGACCTGCGGTCCACATATGACAGTTTCATTAGCAAAGAAGATACTCCGAGCTAGTTACTTTTGGATGACTATGGAAACGGACTGCATCCAGTATGTCCAGAAATGCCACCGTTGTCAGATACATGCAGACATGATAAAGGTACCTCCAAGCGAGTTTAACGCAACAAGCTCATCGTGGTCGTTTGCCGCCTAGGGAATGGACGTTATTGGACCAATCGAGCGTGCTGCTTCCAATGGACACAGGGTTAGATTAGTATCCATCGACTATTTCACCAAATGGATTGAAGTAGCATCTTACAATGCCATTACTAAGAAAGTCGTGGCAGATTGTCCGCGACAGCATTGTTTGTCGATTCGGAATTCCAGAGTCAATCATTACTGATAATGGCTGCAACCTCAATAGCGACTTGATTAAAGCTATGTGCGAAACGTTCAAGGTCAAACACAAGAATCCATAGCCTACAGACCTTAGATGAATGGAGCAGTAGAAGCCGCCAACAAGAATATCAAGAAAATATTGAGGAAAATGATAAAGAATCACAGACAGTGGCATGAGAAGTTATCATTTTCTCTACTGGGGTATCGCACCATAGTCCACACATCAACCGGGGCAACCCCCTATATGATGGTTTACAGTACGGAGGTTGTCATTCCTGTTGAGGTAGAAATTCCTTCCCTAAGGATCATACAAGAAGCTGAGCTTGACGACGCAGAGTGGGTAAAAGGTTGTTATGAGCAACTAGCCCTTATAGATAGAAAGAGAATGAATGAAGTATACCATGGTCAACTCTACCAGAACAGATTGTCCAGAGCCTACAATATAAGAGTCAAGCCAAGACAGTTCACACCGGGGCAGCTGGTATTAAAGAAATATTTTCAGCATCAAGATGGAACCAAAGGGAAGTTCTCTCCAAACTGACAGGGTCCATACATGGTTCACCGGGTTTTAACAGGAGGAGCCCTCATACTTGCCGAAATGGACGAAGAAGTCTAGCCAAAGCCGATCAATTCAAATGTAGTCAAGTGTTACTATGTGTAATCTTTATGCTTTCCTTATATGATGTAAATTGAACTACGCTTGACCTGATTCCCATTTAAGAGGGGATGCGTAGGCAGCCCTGTGGATTCGGTCACAATTCAATAAAAATTTCATTTCCCCCCGCAATTGGAAACTGGGGCAGAATTTTGAGGAGGATCCTCAAAATTCCGAAGTAATTTCAGCCGATCGTCGCACAAGCAACAGTCAGAACGTCAACCCATCAAATTGGGGAAGAATATTGAGGAGGACCCTCAAAATTCCATAGCAAGAGAGGGTGCAATGTCTTGAACTACGTCACAGTCGTCGGTTCATCTAAAAGCTATTTTTAGTTATACATTTATGTCATAGTCTTACAAAATCATGCAATTTGCATTGCATAAGGCTACTATTTTGCCTTCCAATTTGCATAAGGCTATCATTCTGCCTTCTAAGGTTAAGCTCTACCTCCACCTGCATTCGCATCTTTGCATAAGGCTACTCTCCTACCTTTCGAGGCTAAGCTCTGCCTCCAACTTTCTTCGAAACTAAGCGTTATCCTAAGCACTATTTATCTTGCTTCTCTTATGGGCTAAGATCTTTCCTTCAATTTGCAAGACTGAACTCTGTCTTGTCTGCATAATACTACTACATCCTTCATGGGCTAAAATATCACCAACTCATCCAAAGGCGTCATCGTTTGGAGGCACCATCTGAATACCCCGAGAATACCATGTCATGGCCGGAGGATCTCTTTCAATCTTTTGCATATCATTATTTAAAGGCGTCATGGTTCAAAGGCACCATCCTCATAGCCCAAGAACATCATTTCATGGTCTGTGAACCCTGCATCAAACAACCCATGTCCCAAGACATCATGGTTTGAGGATGTTATTCCTAACCGTCCAAAGACAACATTCATGGTTTGATGGGAATTTGCATCATGCTTAGATTTATGCACAGTATACACCTGTATTGCTTCTATTTGCAGGTAAGCCGGTGAGAAATAGCTATCCTAGCACGAGCGATCCCACTCCAGTTCCCTCAGCCATATCAAACCTAACCATTCCCGTAAACCGTTCACTCACCCAGTCATTGATGTTGTGTCTTTTCTTGAAATGGATTCATCGGTATACTCCGCCGATGGACCCAGAACTACATATGGCCTAATTCCTATGAAACCAGGGATACGTAGGCAGCTCAGAAGCTAGGGTGCGGCCTAATCTCTCAAATTGACCATCATTTATTTACCTGAAAACTTTTTCATCCTTCCCGGGTAAAGAGAGGCAGCTGTTGATACCCAAAATATTTTAAAATTGCATATATACCTGCAAAATCATGCATTAATAGGAATTGGTATTTTTCTACAATTTTTCTATATTTTTATTAATTTATCTAACATTTTATTCCCAATAAATAATTACAAAATGGCATTACAAATGATTTCAAAAGCGTATCTTGATTTAATTTATTATTTATGGTCCTATTTAAACCAAATTATTTCATAATTAGCCAAATTGGCATCTTTTGGCTATAATTGCAATAACTTTGCAATTATAGCCCAATCATATGATTTGATACTTTTTTTTATCGGAAATTAAGCATTAGTATTTTTAAATACTAAGTAATCATTTTTTAACTATTTTCTATGAATGAAATTCATTTGGTACGATTATCAACTATTTTTATAAATTGTTTTATTTAATTTAATTGGTATTTAACTAATAAACTATTGTATTTCAATTCTAGCCTAAATCAAACCAGCCCCAAACCCAATTAAAATAGCCCAATACCCCAGGCCCAAACCTAAATCCTACCCGACCCAATCCTTGGTCCAATCTGGACTGTTGATCAATTCTAATCAACGGTCCGGATCCCCCATACCATAATTAACCTAAAGACTACCCCCCAAACCCTCATTCTCATCCTCTCATTTCCTCTCTTCACTCCGTTGTTACACTCTCTCATTCTCTCTCAAGCTCTCTGCACAACCATGGCTCTTATTCGCCGGTCGTTGGCTCGCCGGTATCAATGGTGGTTCCACCACCACCCCTAGCCTCCATGGCCCCTCACATGATGGATCTTTTCTACCTTGAGACCCTTAAGGGAACTAGAAGACAGTTCACTCACCTCCCATGGTTTTTACGCCATTCTCAGGCCGTCCATGGCTGTCCGAGTAAGATCTTTTCTTTTTCCGGCTAGATCCATGGCTTCTAAGCCGGAATCTCTACATATCTGGATTATCTCTCTCTCCAAACCCTAATTTTATCTCTTGACTTCTTAGATCTGTAACAGATCTAAGAGTTTTCAGAGTTATCTTTAAGTTTTTCCCTTTTATCTGATTTATCATGTTGAAAACCTAACTATTTTGGTCTTAATTCTGGGTTCTAAGAACTGTCCTTGCTTATTTGTTCGTTTAATTTGCCCGCATGTCTGTTATTCATGAATATGTTCTATGTTTCTATGATTTTTACCCTATTATGCTCACAAGGATTCTGATTTTGCTTGTTCCGGCTATATTATGTTTATTCTATTTATTAAAAGAGATTTGTGCTAATTCCTCTAGTCAGTACTATTTTTCTAGCTGAATTCCTGACTTTATGTAATTTTTACTCGACTATGCTTATTAGGGTTTATGATTTTGTTCCTTCTTGCCTATATTGTGAATATCTCGTTTATTTACAGCAATTTGTGTTAATCCCCTTAATCATTACTACTCCTATTTGAATCCCTAACTTTCTATAATTGATGCTCTTCACTAATCTCCTGTGATGATTTCCTTACTGATTTCTCAACCTCTAAGATATTTTCTTGCTTTATTTTCGGTCGACTATGTTGTTAATTGATTCTTATGTACTTTCCTTAATTAGATTTTCTGAACCTAGCCAAATTACTTGTTCTATACTTACTATGCCTCAAAATATTTCCTTATTTGCTATGTTCCAGACTTATGTGATCTCTTCCTTATTTGTCTTTACCGTTGGTAAATTACTCCCTTAATTAATGGAGACTTAGCTCAAAAATAAATAAGGCGAAATGGTTTCCTAGCCACTTAAATTTGTCGGATTTTTTAAAGCCGATACATAAACTTATAACTTTCCCATTTGAACACTCGAACTCGTTTTTTCCATAACTAATAAACACATCTGACCATTGACCATGTGCGCGTGTATTACACATACACATACGTGTCCATCCAGTCAGCAAATGACCAATGGATGTCTTACACGTAAGGGCGCGAAAAGTCAAGCAGCAACTCATTCTCTTTGACTGCTTTAGCATTCTTCTTCATCAACAATGGCTATCAGCTTTTCATTATTTTGTTTCTCAGGTGGCTCAGCTTGATCCTTTTCCATGTTACTCTTTCGTTCCTCTTCCTTCTTTTCTTGCAGCTTTTTTATTTCAAGGATTCAATAGTTAACAAGATAGCGCCCTAATTTCCTACAATGTTTGCAGAATTTGGGTATTTTTGCAGACCTTCAATTTCAATCACCCGCTTATATAGAACAAAATTGTAATCTTCATCATTAGTGAAGCTGAGAAACACATTTAATTTATCATAAACTCCAATATTTGTAGATCCCTTCATAGGGAATTTTTTAGAGAATCTTGACCTATAATTCGGGGTTGGGTCTTCAGAAATCGACCAACAATTGTCCTCTTACATTGAGCCGCCATGATGACATAGTAGTCTCTTGTTTTGAAGATCACTGCCGGCATGCCGTTGTGTGTCGTCTTTCTAGCATGGAATTTCAGAGAGAATCCGAAGGCCCTCCATATTGAAACTTGAAATCCCCCACAATCTCTTCTGCTATGCATAATGAAAACATGAAAGAAAACATTGCAGAATTAGGCCCTCCTAATTTCCCTACTTTCCACCATTTTCACGGTCTGAAAAATGAAAAAAAAAATTGAAAATGGAGCTTTAGATTTTTAAAAATGGAGGAAGGGGTATTTTGTACTGTTGGGCGTTGGGAAGGGGGTTTTCACGCTCTTGTGTGTCGTGTTCCTCACGCGGGCTGCTGATTAGGACCAACTGACGCCACATGAGCATGGTCAATGGTCAAATGTGTTTATTAGTCATGGAAAAAACGAGTTCAAGTGCTCAAATGGGAAAGTTATAAGTTTATGTATCGGCTTTAAAAAACCCGACAAGTTTAAGTGGACAGGAAGCCATATTAAGTTCAAAAACTATTATATATACCCTCTTCTCTTTTCATTACACACACGAACATATTAAGTTCAAAAACTCTCTCTCACACAAAAGAAACATTCTTCTACTTTCTTTTCTCTAGTTACTTGCTATTGTTCTAAGCCAGTCGGCTGCAAGCCAAGGCTAATTACTCTACTCTCTTGCCCCTCACTTTGTGTTTACTATCTTCTTTACTGGTATGTTCTGATTTCAATTCAAGTTTCAAAACAACATGTTTCTTTTCACCTTGTTCTAGCATGCTTGGTTCTATTGTTCAACCTGCAGTTAATATGTTCGCTTCCTCACTTCATAAACATGCTTCTGAATGTCTCCACTCCCTTAGAGTCATCATGTTTATAAAATGTTATCCCCCCTCCTTATATACCCCAATGTGGCCTTTCCTTACTTATGTTTCTCTGATTTCAGGCATGAACCTCTCTGTGCAAAATAGTTGGCTATCCTTAAGTTACATGATTCTGTATTAAATCTGAAGTTATCCAACCCCTTAGCATATTGTTGATTCTATGCTTAAGTGCTCCTGTAAATATGTGTTTACTTATATGTCCCCAAATCCCACTACCCCTGCTTGTGGTTGCTGAACCTGCCTTGGTCCTATGTTCCTTGGTTATTTGTGAACATGTTTTGGGTGTTGTGTTTGGACTGTTGTTTGATACTCTACTCTCTTTTCAAAATGGTCATATTGATCAACTCCAATATTGTTTTACAAAGCTATCTCAAACAAGTCTTTTTTTCAAACTGTTGTCCTTCTTAAATCTTTTCAAAACTATGTCAAAACTCCCACTCTACTTTTAGACCACTAAGATCTGCCCCTTTTGTGTGAGCCGTGCCTTGGGACCCTTGAGCTCCCTCTAAACTTGGACACATGAAAGCTGGCCTCTCCACACTACACTTACTCTGTCTTTGCTATGAAATCTGGGTGTGAGCACTACCCGAGATCCCTTGAGGTCCTTAGGGAACTCTAACACACCCGGATATGAGAGGCTATGAAACAATCTTGGCATATGAGGTTCTGGAAATCTGGGCCTGTTTTCAGGCTCTCTATAGTGTAACTTCTTATTTTCTTTTCTTATGTAATTCATTTCAATGTTGGTCTGTAATAATCTATTGTAAATGAATATTGGGGTTGGCTAGTGAAAAGGGGAGGGTAGTTATATATGTTCAACATCAATGGGTAGAAACCATGCCTTAGGTCTACATTTCCTACATGCGCATTAGAATCCATGTGTAAGACCACACACATTCAAAGCATGTCATGCATTAGATACCATGTTCTTAGGTTTACTATTTCAGCATCTTATTTAACATCATTTTACCACTTAGAAATCCTGCTTTAGGCTAAATAACAACATCAACTTAAAATTGTTGCTCCTGCACATCTTGAAATCATGTTGTAACTCTTTGCATTTTTAGATATAATGCTTTAGGAATTCTGCATATCATGAAATCATTCTGCATTTTCATATGTACACGTTAGATACCCTATTTTAGGATCTCGTTCACACTCGCTCAGTCACACCTAGTTAAACTACTGATGCATGAAAAGGACAAAAAATAGTCTCATGTTTGATTATCCTGTTTAAACTAGTTACAATCCCTACATGTCTTTGCAACATTTAGAACAACTTGCTTTAGGTAAAGTAACTTCTAAACTATTTTAATAATTTTGGTAACTGCTGCATATTATTTTACGCCTAGGCAAGCCTTAGGTAATAAACTTTAAAATAAAACCAGAACCGTCTTTGTGATTAATGTTTAACTGCCATCATGTTTAAATCAGTAGGCAAGTCTGATTAGGACTTGCTCTCTGAGTTATGTAATAAATCTGACTGTGTTGTTATCACTTAGATACCATGCTTAGGACCTGAATTTAAACCTCAATTGTGTATGAGTCATGCTGTTTATGTGTACTGTGTGTGGAGGTACATCTGAGCCTCTCATTTGTCTTCTATGCTCCCCTTAATTGAAGTCTTACTTGTTTATTATATGTCGCTTTAGTATTTTACCTTTAAACATGAGGGTTTGCCTAGAACCCCCTTTTTATAGGACAAGATCCTAAATTCCTCTAGGACTGATAGGAAGGGACGGGTAACAACATGCAATAGGGGTCGAAACCAACCCTCGCTTTAATTACCTTCATAGGACGGGAAAGGGTAGATATGGACATGATGACCGTTGCGTTAATACCACGTGTAGCCCCTTATTATAAACAAATCTATGGTACCTCTTTACATTCACAAATATGCTTAGATTGTAATTCATTTCAAAATCTTGCATTTCATTAGTTGTTTTTTTACACCTGTGTATTTAAACTTAAATCCCCTACTATTTGAGACATAATTGTTTATTTGCTAATTGTACAAATTCATAAAAACTGTTTGGCCGGGAACCACACTAGTGGATCCTGAGGGGTACCTAACACCTTCCCCTTAGGATAATTTCAAGATCTTACCCTGTCTCTGGTTACCAAACATAGTTATAAATGAACCCTATAGGTTCCCTAACGCACCTTAAATCGTTAGGTGGCGACTCTTCAAAAATGCAAACCCCCTTTCCAAAAGGAGAGAGTTGTCCCAATCAAAATATCATAAACCCGATTTTGCGAGAAAAAAAGGGGCGCGACATTGTGTAGATTCCAGTGTTCCTACCGGTGCGTAGCGGAGACTGCTCGAATTCGAGTATTATAGGAGACTTGAGGTAGATCTGCTAGACGTTCATAGTCACTGCAGTGTTTTAAAAGGCGTGGGCTTAAGGCGAAGCATTTTACATATGCCTCAACGAGGCATAAGCCCCGAGGCACGTGTTATAAGCCCCATAGGTATTTTGTTTTTAATATTTTATAAAATAATATAATTACAGTAAATATTTATAAGATGGTAAAATTGCATAAAATATAAAGAAAACTATAAATATGTGAAATATATATATATATATATATATATATGTGTGTGTGTGTGTGTGTGTGTATATATGCTTCATCCCCATAAAAACTAGTCAAAACAATCTGTATACGCTACTTAGAAGTTCAAGTAAATTGAGTCGAAAAGAATAAAGTTTTCTACATGAAGGAACAAAAAGGATGACTAACCTGCAATTTTAACTTTCAACTTGCTGCTATGAAGGAGAATGAAGTTCTCTTTGTATTTGTAAAAAAAATGAATAATATTAGCATGCTAGCGGACAAGATAAAGAATTGAGAAAGACCATGAATTGGGGCTTCAATCAATAAAAAAAAGGTCTTAACTTTTAAATTTAATGCATTTCAATTCCTTTTTAAAACTTTTGAGTAATTACCAAAATGAATTTTGAGAATTTGGGTATTAGATGAAGGACTTATTCAACAAATTTTGTTTTAGTTTGAAAAAATCTTTGGGGCTTACGCCTCACTAAAAATATGCACGCCGAACGCTCGAGCGTACTCCCCGAATTGATGGGCGTACCCCTCTTGAGACTTTCGCCAGACTCCATCGCCACAGGGCTCGCCCCAAAAATGCCTTTTAAAACACTGAGTACCTGAAGTCCCCTTCTACCTCATTTTTATTGTTTATTCGTTTCAAATAGATGTATTTCATTCAGTTTGTGATATTCTAGTTGTTTATGTACTCGTGACTCCAGATTGCTGGGATATGTTTATATTGCACTAAGTTTGCATTTGTCACATCTATTTCAGACTATTGTATTTTCATATATTTAATGTTCTGTTTTAAAATTTTAAAAATAGCCGATTAATTTGCTAATGTTGCTTGCCTAGCAAATGGATGTTAGGCGCTATCACAACCCGCCAGTTGGGATTTCGGGTTGCGACAGTGAAGTAGTGATGAGATTCATTTCCTATGTTACTCACTAAACAAATAACCTATGCAATATAAAAAATAACATGCAACAAGAATATAACAAGATGCAACATCATTAACTTATAAAATAGAGAGGCATCAACTCAACATGTGTAAATCAAACTTGACAATCGAGCTATCCAAAAATAACAAAGGCATAGAATAGCATTGTGATGACCCAAAAGGTCATCACTTGTTTTAAAATGAATTATACATTCCAAGGCCTTAAAAACCTCTTTCGGCATCACATCAATTTGCGTGCACAGTCGGGGAGCGTATCCAGAAAGCCATTATGTGAAAATCTATGAAAAATAATGAATTTTGACTATAAAATGGATTTAAGTTGACTTCGGTCAACATTTTGGGTAAACGGACCTGGACCAGTAAATTGACGGTCTCAGAGGGTGCGTAAGAAAATATGGGACTTGGGCGTATGCCTGGAATCGAATTCCAAGGTCCCATGCCTGAGAAATGAATTTTTTAAAGAAAATTATATTTTGGAATTATTTATGAGTTTTTGAAATGAAATGTGTTTAAAACTCGATGGTATCGAACCCGTATTTTCGTTTTGGAGCCTGGTAAAGGTCTTATATGTGATCTAAGATAAGTCTGTGAAAATTGGTAAGAAACGAAAGTCGTTTGAGGTAATTCAGACCCGTAGTTGTGAAAATTCATACTTTGAAAGTTATGAGATTTTTCTTAGATTTCTATGCTAAATTCATTGTTTCAGAGGTTATTTTGGCGATTTGATCGCACGGATAAGTTTATATGATGTTTATGAGTTAGTACGTATGTTTGGTTTGGAGTCCCGAGGGCTCCGGTGAGTTTCGAAAAGTTTTGAACTTGGAAAAAGTTGCAGGTTTTTGATGCTCTCAGTGCACAGAGGTTTTGTGCTTCCCGTTCGCGTGGTACCACTCGTGAACGCGTAAGGCAAATTCCTCAAGTGTCAATTTGTTCTTCGCGAACGCCGAGCTTGGGACACGAATGCGAGGCTGTGGAGAGAGTACCCTTCGCGAACGCGTCCAGGCACTCGCGAATGCATAGGCTAATGGCCTGGGCAGGGGGATGGGAATCTTGTGCTACGCGAACGTGGCCTCTGGCCCGTGAATGCGATGAAGGCCTGTCCAGTGATTTTAAAACAGAAGCCAAAACGGGACTTAACCAAAATTTCATAACTTCTTCTTTCAAGCTCCAAGTTGGGTTATTTTCGAAAGAGAACTTCACTACAAATCCATAGGTATGTAATCTTAGACACATTTTCTTCAATTTCCATTAACACCCATTAGATTTCTAGGTTTAAATCATGTTCTTAAGGGTAGAAAACTAGGGATTTGGGTAGAGTTAGGGCTTTTTGTATAATTGGGATTTAGACCTCGTTTTGGGGTCGAATTTTGGAACAAAATACATATTCGGGCTTGTGGGTGAATGGGTGATAGGGTTTTGGTCCGAACCTCGTGTTTTGACCAAACGGGCTCGGGGTCGATTTTTGAATGGGAATTCTATAATTAAGCATTTGAAATCGGATTGTTTAGCGTTTATTGATGTTGTTAAATCAATTTGGACTAGATACGAGTTGGTTGGAGGCGAATTCTAAAGGAAAAGCGGTGTTTGAGGCTTGAGTTGGCAGTGGAAGTTCAAGGTAAGTGTTTGGTCTAACTTTAGCTTGAGGGATTAGGAGTTGTATCATATTTGCTACATGTTACTTGTTGTGTACGACGTATAGGCATGGTGACGAATATTTATACATTAGTGTCAAGCATGACCGTGAGTCTTAAATTGAAATTGTTGTGTTCTTAATAAATCATGTGAATGCCTAAGTTGTTGGTTCTCCATATGGAGCAAGCATTATGATTATTCTCGTGAAAATTACTTATGATTGAGTATTGGTGCTAGTTGAGGTAGTTAGATGTTGGAACAAGTTTGGTTATAGCTGATTTTTCCTTGTCGGGACGTAATTACTTATATTGTCTATTCCCTTGCCGGGATAGTGTTGTTTCTTTATTGATCCCTTGCCGGGACTCTTGTTGTGATTGGTGTTGAACTATATATGTGGATCGGGTTGCGCACCGCAACAATATTATATTTGGATCGGATTGCATGCCGCAACAATATTATATTTGGATCAGGTTGCACGCCGCGACAATATTATATTTGGATCGGGTTGCACGCCGCAACAGTATTATGTTTGGATCGGGTTGCACGCCGCAATAATACTATATTTGGATTGGGTTGCACGCAACAACAATAATATAATAGGATTAGGTTGCACGCCGCAACAATGATAAATGATATGGATTGGGTTACACACCGTAACATAGTTATTATGTTTTGGGATCGGGTTGCGTGCCGCAACAGTTGATAATACGCAGTGTTCATAGATTGGTTACAAGTTCCTTATTGTTTTGCTGTAAATTCTAAATTGTTCTTATGCTTTTCTCTTAATTTACTTTTGGTACTGATATTCCCCCACAGCATGTACCCCCTCCCATGCTTACTTGTTTATTCCTGTTTTATTTTCCGCTGCATATTATATAACTGCACAGGTTTACTTGGTAGTCTGGGCCTAGCCTCGTCACTACTTCGCCGGGGTTAGGCCAGGCACTGACCAGCACATGGGGTCGGTTGTGCTGATATTACACTTTGCACTATGTGCAGATCCCGGAGAGACAACTTTTGGACCGTAGCATTGGGTGGCTGCCTTCAGTCCAGCTAGAGATCCCCAGGTAGTCCTACAGGCGTCTGCAGGTCATGCGTTCTCTTCTATCTTTATATGTATTCTATTTTCATTTGCTTCTGAGACAGATTGCACTTTCTTTTCAAACATTTGTATGTAGTATTCGTAGACAGTCCGTGATATTGTGACACCGGATTCCGGGTAGAGTATGTTGGCATTGTCGTACTATTTATGGTTTATTTATCAAATTAAGTCTTCCATTTGTATTTATTTATCATTAATATTTCACTGTAAATCACATGTTAGTTTAAATTATTGAAAAGGGCTAGTAAATGATTTAGTGATCCTATAATACGCGGCTTGCCTAGATTTCATGAGTAGGCACCATCACGACTCCCGAGGGTGGGAAATTCGGGTCGTGACAAGTTAGTATCAGAGCTCTAGGTTACATAGGTCTCACAATTCACGGACAAGCTTAGTAGAGTTTGATGGATTGGTACGGAGACGTCTGTATTTATCCCCTAGGGGCTACAGAGTTAGGAAAAACTTCACATTTATTCTTTCTTGTCGTGCGGTTTGGTTCCTCAATGCCAGTTAAATTTTACTCTATTCTTTTGGCTTATGGCGAGAACACGTGCTTCCTCATCCACCGATGCAGTCCGAGCCCCCAACAGCAATTTTCACGAGGGGCAGAGGGCGAGGCCGAGGTCGTACTAGAGGACGTGGTAGGGGCAGAGCTCAGCCCAGAGCAGCAGCACCAGCGGCAGAGCCTCGTGTTGACGTTGATGATGAGGTTCCTGCCCAGACAGTTCTGGTGTACCCAACTGAGGTCCCAGAGGGGTTTATTGCTACCCCAGTACTCCAGGATGCTCTGGTCCGTCTAGTGGGCCTTATGGAGAGCGTCACCTAAGCAGGCTTGCTTCCTGTAGCACCAGCCGTCTCTCAGGCTGGAGGAGGAGCCCAGATCCCTGCTACTCACACTCCGGAGCAGACGACTCCCTAGTTTTAGACTCCAACAACTCAGCTAGTTGGAGCAGTTCAGACTGGTAAGGGAGCAGCTATGTCTGCCAATGATTTTTGGAGATTGGACAGGTTCACCAATCTCTTCCCTACTACTTTCAGCGGTGCATCTTATGAGGATCCCCTGGATTTTCTAGACAGCTGTCATGAGGTTCTAAGGAACATGGGGATAGTGGATACCAATGGGGTTGATTTTGCTACTTTTCGCTTATCTGGATCCGTCATGACTTGGTGGAGATATTATTGTTTGGCTAGACCAGCCGGATTGCCAACTTTCACTTGGGAGCATTTTACTCAGCTATTTCTGGAGAAGTTTCTCCCCATCACTCAGAGAGAGATCTATCGGAGGTAGTTTGAGCATCTCCAGCAAGGTTATATCACTGTTTCTCAATATGAGACTAGATTCATCGATTTGGCCCGTCATGCTATTATCATACTTCCCACTAAGAGAGATAGAGTGAGGAGGTTTATTGAGGGGCTTATCCAGCCTATTCGACTTCAGATGGCCAAGGAGACTGGGAGTGAGATTTCTTTCCAGGAGCGCCAATGTGGCCAGGAGAGTTGAGATGGTTCTATCGCAGGGAGGTGGTCAGGGGTCTGACAAAAGGCCTCGACATTCAGGCCGATTCAGTGGTACCTTGTTTAGAGGCAGAGATTCGTATGGTATAGGCCATCCTCCTAGGCCTTTTCAGTCAGCCCTTTAGGTTTCTCATGGTGCTTCAGGTGGTCGTGGTTCTCACATGCAGTATTTTGATCAGCATCCCTACAGTGCACCACCAGCTCCTATCAGTGCACCGCCACTCCAGAGTTTTCGGGGTGGTCATTCAGGTCGCCAGGGTCAGTCTCAGTTTCCTCAGCCACAGCATTTAGGTAGATGCTTTGAGTATGGTCATATCCGGAGGGCTTGTACGAGATTGGTGGGTACTCAGTCGTAGCAGGAGGGTTCCCGTGCTATGGTTCAGGCGCCAGGTATTCCACAACCTGCTCTCCCAGCAAGGGGTGGGGGTAGAGGTGCTAAAGGTGGAGGTAGAGGTGTTAGAGGCGGAGTTCAGACTGCTAGAGGTGGAGGCCATCCAGCTGCAGGCCATCTCAGAGAAGTAGTCCAGGGTGGTAGGGCCTAGCCCCGATGTTATACTCTTCCAGCCAAGCCTGAGGCTGAGGCTTCCGATGCAGTTATCATAGGTACAGTTCTTATTTGTGGCAGAGATGCTTCAGTTTTATTTAATCCACGGTCTACATACTCCTATGTGTCATCTTATTTTGCACCTTATCTGGTCATGCTTAGTGATTCCTTGAGTACCCTTGTATATGTGTCTACATCGGTAGGTGATTGTATTGTGGTAGATCGAGTCCATCACTCTTGTACAGTTGTGATTGGGGGTCTTGAGACTCGTGTAGACTTGTTGCTTCTGGACATGGTTAATTTCAATGTCATACTGAGGATGCACTAGTTATCACCTTACCATGCTATCTTGGACTGTCATGCCAAGACTGTGACCTTAGCCTTGCCGGATTTACCTCGTTTGGAGTGGAGAGGGACTCCTAGTTATTCTACCCGTAGTGTCATCTCTTATGTGAAGGACGGCGTATGGTCGAGAAGGGGTGTTTGGCCTATTTGGCATATGTTTGTGATTCTAGTGTCGAGGTTCCTCCTATTGATTCTGTGCCGGTTGTTCGTGAGTTCCCCGAGGTATTTCCTTCAGACCTTCCGGGTATGTCACCCGACATGGATATTGACTTTTGCATTGATTTGGCTCCGGGCACTTTCTATCCCGCCGTATCGTATGGCCCCGCCTGAGTTGAAAGAGTTGAAGAAGCAGTTGCCGGAATTGCTTGAAAAAGGGTTCATTAGACCTAGTGTTTCACCTTGGGGTGCGCCGGTGTTTGTTAAGAAGAAGGACGGATCGATGAGAATGTGTATTGATTACCGGACAGTTGAACAAGGTTACAATCAAGAATAAGTATCAATTGCCGAGGATTGATGATTTGTTTGATCAGCTTCAGGGTGCCAAGGTATTTTCGAAGATTGACTTGAGATCTAGCTATCATCAGTTGAGGATTAGGGCATCCGATGTCCCTAAGATAGCTTTTCGCACTCGGTACGGGCATTATGAGTTCTTGGTGATGTCATTCGGGTTGACAAATGCCCCAACAGCTTTTATGGATCTGATGAACTGAGTGTTCAGACCTTACTTGGATTCGTTCGTGATAGTCTTCATTGGTGATATTTTTATTTATTCCCGTAGCCGGGAATAGCACGAGCAGCATCTTAGAGTGGTTCTTTAGACTCTGAGGGATAGTCAGTTGTATGCCAAGTTTTCAAAGTGTGAGTTCTGGTTGAGTTCAGTTGCATTCCTGGGTCATGTTGTATCCGCAAAGGGAATTCAGGTTGATCCAAAGAAGATTGAGGCAGTCAAGAACTGGCCTAGACCACCATCAACTACAGAGATTCAGAGTTTCTTGGGTTTGGCAGGCTAATATTATCGGTTTGTGGAGGGGTTTTCGTCTACTGCAGCCCCGATAACCAGGTTGACCCAAAAGAGTACCCAGTTTTGATGGTCTAACGAGTGTGAGGCGATCTTTCAGAAGCTCAATATAGCTTTGACTATGGCACTAGTGTTGGTTTTGCCCATAGGTTCAAGGCCATGTACTGTTTATTGTGATGCATCTTGGATTGGACTTGGTGCAGTGTTGATGCAGGATGGCAAGGTCATTACTTATGTTTCACGGCAGTTGAAGATTCATAAGAAGAACTATCCGGCTCATGATTTGGAGTTAGCAGCCATTGTTCGTGCGTTGAAGATTTGCAGGCATTATCTATATGGCGTGGCATGTGAGGTGTTCACGAATCACAAGAGTTTGTAGTATTTGTTCAAGCAGAAGGAGCTAAATTTGAGGCAGAGGAGGTGGCTGGAGATGTTAAAAGACTATAATATCACCATCTTATATCATCCGGGAAAGACAAATGTGGTGGCTGATGCTTTAAGTAGGAAGTCAGCCAGTATGGGTACCCTTGCGTATATTCTGGTCGATGAGAGACCGCTTGCTTTGGATGTTCAAGCTTTTGCCAATCAGTTCGTGAGGTTGGATGTTTTTGTGCCCAACCGTGTGCTAGTTTGCACGGTCGCTCGTTCTTCTTTATTGGAGCGTATCCGTGATCGGCAGTATGATGATCCCCATTTGTGTGTCCTTAGAGACACGATGCAGCACGAAGGTGCCAAGCAGGTTACCTTAGCTGATGACAGAGTTTTGAGATTGCAGGGTTGAGCTTGTGTGCCGAATGTGGATGGACTCCGAAAGTTGATTTTAGAGGAGGCCTATAGATCCCGGTACTCTATACATCTGGGCGCCGCTAAGATGTATCAGGATTTGCGGCAGCATTATTGGTGGAGGAGAATAAAGAAGGATATCGTTGCATATGTGGCTCGGTGTTTGAATTGTCATCAGGTTAAGTACGAGCATCAGAGGCCTGGTGGTTTGTTCTACAAGGTTGATATTCCTGAGTGGAAGTGGGAGCGGATCACTATGGACTTCGTTGTTGGACTCCCATGGACTCAGAGGACGTTCGACGCAGTGTGGGTTATTGTTGATAGGCTGACCAAGTCAGCATATTTCATTCTTATGGCAGTCTACTATTCTTCCGAGAGGTTAGCTGAGATAAATATTTGGGAGATTGTTCGTCTTCATGGTGTGCCCGAGTCTATCATTTCAGATCGAGGTGCGCAGTTTACCTCCCATTTCTGGAGAGCAGTTCAGCGAGAGTTGGGCACACGGGTTGAGTTGAGCACAACGTTTCATCCTCAGACGGATGGGCAGTCCGAGCGGACCATTAAGATTTTGGAGGATATGCTTCGAGCTTGTGTCATTGACTTTGGAGGCTCGTAGGATCAATTTGTTTCCGTAGTAGAGTTTGCCTAGAACAACAGCTACCAGCCGAGTATCTAGATCTCTCCTTGTGAGGCTTTGTATGGTAGGCAGTGTCGGTCATCGGTTGGATGGTTTCAGCCGGGAGAGGCTCGATTGTTGGGTACAGATCTGGTCTGGGATGCCTTGGACAAGGTCAGGATTATTCAAGATAGGCTTCGTACAGCTCAGACCAGGCAAAAGAGCTATACCGACCGCAAGGTTCGAGATTTGGCTTTCATGGTCGGTGAGCGGGTATTGCTTCGAGTGTCACCTATGAAGGGCGTGATGAAATTTGGGAAGAAGGGCAAGCTTAGCCCTAGGTTCATTGGCCCGTATGAGATTCTTGATCGAGTGGGAGAGGTGGCTTACAGACTTGCATTGCCACCGAGCTTATCAATCGTGCATCCAATGTTTCATGTGTCCATGCTTCGACAATATCACGACGATCCATCCCACGTGTTAGATTTCAGCACTGTCCAGTTGGACAAGGACTTGTCTTATGAGAAGTAGTCGGCAGCTATTCTAGACCGATAGGTTCATCAGTTGAGATCGAAGAGTTTTCCTTCTGTTCGTGTTCAGTGGAGAGGTCAGCCTGCTGAGGCATCGACCCGGGAGTCCGAGTCCGATATGCGGAGCCGTTATCCCCATCTTTTCCCCGATTGAGGTACTTTTATCTTATGTCCGTTCGAGGACGAACGGTTGTTTTAGAGATGGAGAATGTGATGACCTAAAAGGTCATCACTTGTTTTAAAATGAATTCTGCATTCTGAGGCCTTAAAAACCTCTTTTGGCATCATCTTGATTTGCGTGCACAGTCCGGGCACGTATACAGAAAGCCTTTATGTGAAAATCTATGAAAAATGATGAATTTTGACTGTCAAATAGATTTAAGTTGACTTCGGTCAATATTTTGGGTAACCGGACCCGGACCCATGATTTGACGGTCCCGAGGGTCCATAGGAAAATATGGGACTTGGACGTATGCCCGGAATCAAATTCCGAGGTCCCAAGCCCGAGAAATTAATTTTTGAAAGAAAATTATTTTCTGGAATGATTTATGAGTTTTGGAAATGAAATGTGTTTAAAACTCGATAGTATCGGGCCCGTGTTTTGGTTTCGGAGCTCGATACAGGTCTTATATGTGATTTAAGATAAGTCTGTGAAAATTGGTAAGAAACAGAAGTCGTTTGAGGTAATTCGGACTCGTAGTTGTGAAAATTCATACTTTGAAACTTATGAGATTTTTCTTATATTTCTATGCTAAATTCGTTGTTTCAGAGGTTATTTTGGTGATTTGATCGCACAAATAAGTTCATATGATGTTTATGAGTTAGTACGCATGTTTGGTTTGGAGCCCCGAGGGCTTGGGTGAGTTTCGGAATGTTTTGAACTTGGAAAAAGTTGCAGGTTTTTGCTGCTCTCAGTGCACAGAGGTTTTAGGCTTCGCGTTCGCGTGGTCCCACTCGCGAACGTGTAAGGAAAATTCCTCAAGTGACAATTTGTTCTTCGCGAACGTGGAGCTTGGGACACGAACGCGAGGCTGTGGGGGGAGTACCCTTCGCGAACGCGTAGGCTAATGGCCTGGGCAGGGGGGAGGGAATCTTGTGCTATGAGAATGCGGCCACCGGCTCGCGAATGTGAAGTCTCTAGGAGCATAAGCTCCGTGAACGCGAGTCAACGAACACGAACACGAAGGTCACCTAAGCCTGACCCATCGCGAACGCGATAGGCTTGTCGTGAATGCGATGAAGGCCTGTCCAGTGATTTTAAAATAGAAGCCAAAACGGGACTTAACCAAAATTTCATATCTTCTTCTTCCAAGCTCCAAATTGGGCGATTTTTGAAAGAGAACTTCACTACAAATCCATAGGTATGTAATCTTAGACTCATTTTCTTCAATTTTCTTTAACACCCATTAGATTTCTAGGCTTAAATCATGTTCTTAAGGGTAGAAAATTAGGGATTTGGGTAGAGTTAGGTCTTTTTGCATAATTGGGATTTAAACCTCGTTTTGGGGTCGGATTTTGGAACTAAATACATATTTGGGCTCGTGGGTGAATGGGGGATCGGGTTTCGACTCGAACCTCGTATTTTGACCAAGAGGGCCCGGGGTTGATTTTTGATTTTTTGGGAAGAATGATGGGAATTCTATAATTAAGCATTTGAAATTGGATTGTTAAGTGTGTATTGATGTTGTTAAATCAATTTGGACTAGAAACGAGTTGGTTAGAGGTGAATTCTAAAGGAAAAGCGGTGTTTGAGGCTTGAGTTGGCTGTGAAAGTTCGAGGTAAGTGTTTGGTCTAACCTTAGCTTGAGGGATTAGGAGTTGTGTCCTATTTGCTACATGTTACATGTTGAGTACGATGTGTAGGCATGGTGACGAGTATCTATACGTTGGTATCAAGCATGACTGTGAGTCTTAAATTGAAATTGTTGCGTTCTTAATAAATCCTGTGAATGCCTAAGTTGTTAGTTCTCCGTGTCGAGCGAGGATTATGATTATTCTCGTGAAAAATACTTATGATTGAGTATTGGTGCTAGTTGAGGTAGTTAGATGCTTGAACAAGTTTGGTTATAGCTGATTTTCCCTTGCCGGGACATAATTACGTATAATGTCAATTCCCTTGCCGGGATAGTGTTGTTTCTTTATTGATCCCTTGTCAGGACTCTTATTGCGATTGGTGTTGAGCTGTATATGTGGATCGGGTTGCGTGCCGCAATATTATTATATTTGGATCAGGTTGCACACCGCAACAATATTATATTTGGAACGGGTTGCACGCCGCAACAATACAATATTTGGATCGGGTTGCACGTCGCAACAATAATGTAATGGGATCGGGTTGCACGTCGCAACAATGATAAATGATATGGATCGGGTTGCACGCCGCAACAGAGTTATTATGTTTTGGGATCGGGTTGCACGCCGCAACAATTGATAATACGCAGTGTTCATAGATTGGTTACGAGTTCCTTATTGTTTTGCTGTAAATTTTAAATTGTTCTTATGCTTTTCTCTTAATTTACTGCTGGTACTGATATTCCCCCACATCATGTACCCCCTCCCATCCTTACTTGTTTATCTTGTTATTATTTTCTTGCACTTGTTGTATATATATTTGTATAGGTTTAATGTGGTAGGTACTATCTAGCCTCGTCACTACTTCACCGGGGTTAGGCCAGGCACTTACCAACACATGGGGTCGGTTGTGCTGATACTACACTCTACACTATGTGCAGATCCCGGAGCAGCTCTTGGACCATAGCATACGGGTGGCTGCCTTCAGTCCAGCTCGAGATCCCGAGGTAGTCCTGCAGGCGTCCGCAGGCCCGACGTTCTCTTCTATTTCATTATGTGTTCTGTTTTCACTTGTATTCGAGATAGATTGTATTTCCTTTTCAGACATTTTTATATAGTATTCGTAGACAGTCCATGATATTGTGACATCAAATTTTGGGTAGAGATGTATCTTGGCATTGTCGTACTATTTATGGTTAATTTATCAGATTAAGTCTTCCTCTTGTATTTATTTATCGTTAATATTTTATTGTAAATCACATGTTAGTTTAAATTATTGAAAAGGGCCAGTAAATTATTTAGTGATCCTATAATACGCGGCTTGCCTAGCTTTCACGAGTAAGCGCCATCACGACTCCCGAAAGTGGGAAATCCGGGTCATGACAAGCATGTTAGAATTAAACATAGAATCATATAAAATTCATAGCAAGGCATAAAGGATTAACTTGCATGGGCAAGCTTCCACCCTTATACCCCACCCACCATCATCTTCCTCTACATCGGAATACACCCACATTAGTTAATGTACCACAATCTGAATGTACGCCATCGAGAAAGAAATATATCCACAAGTTGCACGACAATGATTTTGTGCAATTAAAGTAATAATATCATCAAGATCATATTGCAAAGACCTCGTGCCACAACAATAACAATATCATCATAACTGCATGGTAAAGATCTCGTGCCTCAACAATAACAATATCATCATAAAAGTAAGGCAAAGACCTCGTACCACAACATCATCACACCATAATATCCGCACGGAAGAAACTTTGTGCCAACACCAAATAAATACGCTCAACTTACCCATATGTTTCATAATCATAACAATCAAATATACCAACTAATCATCAAAGAGGCATATGCTCACAGTTCATCAATAAGGTGCACAGGGACATAATAACAATAAACTGCGGATGTATGCTCAAGATGTGAAACTTGTCTACGGCTAAATCAATCTAGCAAAAATTTCACAAATGCTCATTTTGGCTAATTAAGAGATAATAATAAAAAACAAGATCTCTAGCATAAAATATAAGCTCACGTAGACAAAGGATTACACATGTATCATAGAGAGCGCACAATCAAATTAAGGCATAATAGAAGCCTAAAGTCTAATCCGGTCAAGTGTCATACGTAGAACCCGCATATACGCTCGTCACCTCGTATATACGTTGCTTTACACAAATTACAATTGGACAAATACATTTGAATCCTAAGGGTTATTCCCTCACACAAGATTAGGCAAGAACTTACCTTGACAGGCCCAAAATCAACCATCTAGAATAGCCTTTCTCCTAGAAACCACCTCCGATCGGCTCGAAACTAGCCAAAAATAACTCATTAACGTCAAACAAGCCTATATGAATCAATTCCGAAAAATAAAGCTCCACTTTGTAATCAAATCTCAAAAAGTCAATAAAAGTCAACTCGGGTACACTTGGTCAAAACTAGAGACATGGGGTAGGTCGTGATTGCCCATAATCCCACGAGTCCAAATATATTGTTAGATTCCAAACCCAAGTCCAAATCATAACTCAAAACCCCAGTTTTCACTCTCTTAAGTTGTATAAAAAAAATTCCTAAATTATCGTCAAAGTTCCATATTTTGGATGTTAAAAATCCATGTAGATACTTGAGATAATAACAAAAATTTATAGAAATCACTTATCCGAAAGCCTTGTATGAAAATCTCCAAGCTAAGATTGCCCTCTCCAAAATGTGAAAGAATGAGCTAAAATTCCAAAATTCATCACATAAATGCACAGCCCATGGGTACTCTTCGTGAATGCGGCACGTGCCTCGCGTTCTTGAAGCACAATAGCTTCTGGACACAAAAATACTCTTAGCGTTCACAAAACCACCATCGCGGACGTAACGGCCTACTTGCCTCCATTATGCGATCACGACCAAGATTTCGCGAACGTGAAAGCCAATCATGCAACTCCCAGCTCTCAATCATGAATGCAATCCTCCTGGCATGAATTCAAAGAGCAAGTCAACAAACCTTCATGAACGCGACTGTTGATAACCAATTTTTACTTCATATATTTAAATATGCATACGTACTTTCAAAATATTACATACACATTTACAAACATAAAGGGCTTAAAATAATTTATTTATGTATTTTTATTTATACAAATATTCAATAATTGTTCCTCATATTATTTTTGTGAAGATTTAATTATCTAAATTCATCATTTTATGCTCATATAATGCTTAAATATTTTAATTGCATTTTTTTTTACAATCACATTTGCATATTTAGGCTAGAATTGCATATTTTTGCAACAATAGCCTATATATATGCAAAATTATATTATCCATGCAGAAAATAACTTTTTACATTTTTACAATATTAAGTAAGTATTTTAAAGCATTTTCAAGCATAAATCGCATTTTATCATTTACAAATTATTATATAAAATTGTTTTACTAAATTAATTGGGTATTTAAAATCTTCCCCTAGAAAATACCCAATTTTAAACCTAGCCTAGTCCAATTACCCATACCCGTCCAGCCCACACCCAGACCCAAATACCCGCCCAATTAAACTTGCCCCACCTAACATTTAATACTGGCCATTGATCTCAGAAGATCAACGACCCTAAATCAACCGACCCCTTTTAATATAACAAAATCCCTAACCCTGCCCATTTCTTCTAGACCCACCGCCCTCATATGCTCTCATCTATCACCCCTCTCTAACTCTAGCGCCGTCACCTGTTATCTCCTCTGATTCCGACCTAAAATGGAATAAGCTATGGATTCCCTTACATTATCGGTCTCTCTTCACCGTTGGTTACTCATCTACGACCCTATTTAGTTGCTTCCTAACATGGCAAAGCAAACCTGGCCAAGGTTGAGCGAGATCTGGTTCAAGATCTTTCATGTCTTGACTATTTTCGTCTATATTCATTCCAATACTTGTGAGTACGAATACCTTCGTATTTTAGGGTTTCAAATATTCAGTTTAAACTAGATTTTGTTCAACTTCTGTTCATTTTGTGAATCTGGCTAACTTTTGGTTGAATATGTTTAGATCTTCTCATATTTGAAACGGTTTCATGTTTATTTTGGTATTTCTTCTTTAAATTTTTTTCTAGTACTTCCACCTCGATGTCTTCTAATCTTTCCCTATTATTATTCCTAAATAATTTTAGTTTACCCTAAGATTAGGGTCTTGATTTCAACGGGTTTTTCTACAAATATTTAACTTTTAAACGTTTTCGTCTCTGAGTATCTATTAGGGTTTCCTTATTTATTTTTGTTTACTATATGCTTCTGTATTTCTGCCTAATCTCTTATAGTTCTGATTATTTAACCGATTATTTTTCTACTTCTGCCTGTTTGCCTTAAACTCTATCGACCAATTGTTAATTAATTCTACTTACCTAAATTAGGGCTTGAAATTGGGCTTTCCTTAATACCGGTGTTTCCTTATTAGATTTTACCTTTCTTACCTTATGTGCAATTATTAATTGGTGCTGCTAGTCTGATTTTATGCTTTGATTTTCAGAACCAACTTCTAATTGATTTCGGAGTTAGTTCTTGCCTTATTTAACCTAGCCCTTAATTACTGATTGATTCTATATACAATTTCCCTTAAATTAAGTAATACTAGTCTTATTTTATGGCTAATTTGTTCATGATTGACTTCACTTGATCGATTGTTTGATTATATCTTACCTTATTAACCCTGCTCTGATTTACTGAAGGATTCCGTGTGAGACTTCCTTAAATTAAGTATCATTTATTTTTTTGGCCCCTTAATTAAGTCATGACTGATTGTTAATTGATTTTCATATCTTATGTGCATATTATTGGCTCATTACCTTATGTGTCCTACTCTATTGCATACTATAAAAAACCCATTGCTATGGTTCTCGACAGACATCAGTTCACAATACACACACACACTCAAACTATTCTCCTTCCTTGCTACTTGTGTTACTTGTGCTATTGTGGGTCCAGCCAAGGCCCGACAGTGAGGCTACTTGCTTTATATTCTGCACTCTTTTCCCTCAACTGGTATGTCTCTAGTTACATTTGACACCCAAACTCTATATGTTTCATCCCTGCATTAGTTCATTGGTTATGAATTTGACATACTCTCTTATTTACTTCTTTGTTCAAGCATGCCTAAATTCTGCCCTACTATATGCGCAACTAATATGTTTACACCTCACATGTATATCTGATGCTTGAATAGCCTGTTTGACTTATGCTTAGCTGTGTAATCCTGTTGGTTACTTATGCCTATAGTTAATATTGCTTGTGTGCCTGATTCTATCCTCTACATCTTTGCTCCATGTTTAGTTTCCTGCTATCCTGGTTAATTTGTTAAGGCTATAAGTGTTCTATATATGTTACTGCCTACCTGTCTCCCTGCACTCCATTCATGCACCCTGAATAAGATCTACATGTGTTCTCTATCCCTTTTCACCCATGTGTGCAAACATATTTGCTAAAGTGTTTGTGGAACTGAACCTTTTATGATCTATTGACTGTCTACTGAATTTGCACTCCTCTGAACTATTTTCAAAATGTGTTCTTCTAAAACTGGTTTCATTCCTAGCATTTTTCTTAAAACTGGTCTATTCCAAAAGATCTTTTACTCCTAAGAAGTTATCTCCACATTGTTTTCACCAAATCTTTTCAAGCACTCTCACTTACTCTTAGGTTATTCAGTTCTGCCCCTCTGGTATGTGTACTGCCTAGGGATCCTTGAGATCTCTCCGAACTCTGGCATATCAGGGCTGGCTCTTCCACACTGCACATAATCAGTCTTTACTTGAGAAAGGTTTTGGTGTGAGCACTGCCCGGGATCCTTGAGGCCCTTAGGGAACTCTGACACACGTAGACACTTGCTGGCCAGGGAACTTCTGAGTATTTGAGACTATATTGAAGGCCTGGTATTCCCAGGTTTATTTTTGGCCCTACTTCAGGCTCCCTATAGTATTACTCTATATTTCCTTTGTGTACTTTATGCAATTCTGGTCTGTAATATTATTTGTAAACAGATACTTAGGTAACTAATAAAACGGAGGGTAGTTGTGTGTAAAATTGGGTAGAAAGCATGCTATAGGCTTTATATTCTACGAACCTGCATTAGAATCCATGTTTCTAGGATTGATGTGTTCATTGGAACCGTGTTGAACTTGTGCATTAGATATCCTGTCTTTAGGGCATTCACGCTTACTGTTTCAGCATGTTGCATGTTTAATTCCTGGTCCTTCGCAAGTACTGTCACATAGGTACCATGCTATTAAATAATCTTAACAAAAAGTTGTCATGCATTAGATACCATGCTCTTAGAAACTCTATTTTCATCTGTTTGAACCATGTCTATTAAATCAATACCTGTCCACCATGAAAGGGTTTAAAACAAACTCATGCATAGGTATCATGTCTTTAAACACAATTGATAAGTCACATGTTATAATTTGTAGATAAGCATGTCTATAGGATAAAAGAACTTCAAACTATTTTCCAGAATCGTGACTGCATATACACACTTAGGCAAGCCTTAGGACGTTAAATAGTTGTGAAACCAGTTCTATTTATGTGTGATATTATCCAGGCTTAACATGCTATAAAACAAGCAGGCAAACTGGTTAGGATTCTGCCACTTCCCTTAAAACAAATGTTGCATGTTCTGTTTTGAGATGTTCATCCAGATATCATGCTCCTAGGCTTTCTGAAATTATTCAAAATTAGTTGGTTGAGACGTGCTGTTTATTTGCTTATGTACGTGTGGAGGTAAACATGAGCCTTAACTGTTTTTTCCTATTTGATTGTCCTATATGTTCTTTGCTTGTCGCCCATATTTTCCCTTTTAAACACCTTAGGCTGTCTAGAATTGCCCAGATTTAGAGGTCCTAAACTACTCCAGGACTACAAGGAAGGGACGGGTAACAACACGCTTAGAGGTCGTTAATTAAACTCGCTTATATAACCACTAAGGGGAGGATAATGGGTAGTAAAAGGATATGATGACCTGCGCGCTAATGTCACGTGTAGCCCCTCTAGTTGAGGAGGATTACCGGACATTGCACAGATTCATCCTGTAGGCAAATCAACTTAGGACTTCCCTTTCCCAATTCCCATATGTGTTTAAATTCTCTAAACTTCCTCTTCTTTACATATACATGTGTAAGCTGTCCAAACCTCTCTTACTTTCATTATCTAAATTTCCTTGATCATATATGTATTTAGATTGTGAAACTACCTTTATTTGAAAATATGTGTTAAAGCTATTTAAATGACTAATTCACATAGTTTAAGTTCGATCGGGACCCATTGTTGTGGACCGCGATGAGTGCCTAACACCTTCCCCTCAAGGTTATTTCGAGCCCTTACCATAATCTTTGGTAATGTAAACTAGTTACATGAGTTAATTGCTCTAGGTGCCCTAACGCACCATAATCTGTTAGGTGACGACTCTTCAAATACCCATTTCCCAAAAGGAAACGAGTTGTTCCCCCATGAAATGTCAAAACCCGTACTCCGCGAAGGAAAAAGGGGGCGCAACAACGACCCCATAGGCACAAATGCGAAGAACAAAACCGGTCCAACACCAAATCCTTCATCGCAAATGCGAGGCTCTTCTTTCAACCGCAATGAACACCAGACACCAGCAGAATCAACCAACTTCAAACTTGTTCCGGATGGTCCGAAACTCACTCGAGCCACATGTGACTCCATTCAATCATACTAACAAGTCCATAATCACTACCCGGACCTATCAAAAACCTCCAATCACGTACAATATTGTCACATCAATGAATGCAAGATCAAATCAAAACTTGAACTTCACTTAAGTTTAAGAACTTTCAAACTTCCAACCTAGCATCCGATTTAAGAATAACTAATTCGAATTACATTTAAACTTTGAACACAAACTCAAATGGCAAAACGAACCCATTCCAAGTTCTGGAACAATATTCTGAATCTGATATCATCAAAGTCAACTTTTGATTAAACTAGGAACTCTTCAAACTTTTAAATTACCAACTTTTGACAAATAGAGCCCAAACACCCTAGAATGAAAGGACATTTCAAGCAGTTGGACGCTAAATTATTTAAACTAGAGCATCACGAAAGTAGGGTATTTTTGCAGATGAGAATGAATCTATATGGGTGGTGTTGTGGTCCCAAGTTTATAATTTACATAGATAATGATCATTTTGATATTGATTTCGCTGAAAGCAGGAATATTTTGTTAATTAAATAAGAGATCTTCGAATAGTTATTTTCCTAGACATATATAAGATCAGATGATTAGATTATTAGGTATAGCAATCGATTTCAAAGTTGAATATTAGTGTTAGGTTTGCGATTTTGAGGTAATTATACATAGTAGTTCAGAACCAGACTCACCCCTGCAATTGTCTAAATCCTCTTCTTCAATTATATTTTTTTATTATTTTCTTGTGACCGCCATGGTTAGAGGTACTTATCATAAAAAGGTAAAATGTTAACTTTTGTACATTGAAAACATGAGAGTTTTTACACGCAAGCAATTTAAAAAATAAGTAACTATAAGTAACCGCCCCAAATAGATAGTTTTAGTGAACTGAAAAATAACATAGCTTATCAACTACAAGAAGTTAAAATACATTGTATAATTTTTCTACACTATCAGCATATATAAGTTTTTTTTGGTCATCAAATGTTTATATAAGTTAAATCCTAAATATAAAAACTTAGACCATGTTTAGAGGTTCATAATAAAGTGTCAAAAAGAGAACAAGCGATGTCAGTAAAATGGATAGCCACTGCCAGAACCAACCGAAGGATGTTAATTGGAAGTCAGAGAATCCTAAACAGCTAAAGTGGTCATTAATAGTCAAAGCCTTACTCATTTTTTGTACTTCTTTATTTTTGGAGATAGTATTGGCTAAGGTTGGCACTTGGCAAGCCACAAACTGATTTCCTTTGTGGTGGTGCTTTAAATTGTTCCGAAATTTTATGGAATAGGATGCAAAATTCAGCATCTCAATTAGAGGATGAAAGAACAATGAAAATAGAATCATATTGAAGGGAATATAGAATAGTCAACTCATATATCACACAAAAGCAAACCTCTCTCACAAAAGTCTAACTTATGATGTGCTCGATTATGTCTTCTAATGATTTAACATCTTAATTTGCTCGCATTTCCGGCCGTTATGAGGAACTCCAACTATCCGAACGAACCTTGTCACCAACTATATGACATAAAATTGAACACTAGCTTGGAACTTAAAGTTAATATATAATTTATCACTACAAAAAATTTCACTCAAGGGGTCATGATAGCACTAACACTGCTTGCTAAGTAAGCCAATACTTAACAATAACGAAAAAAGCGGGACTAACATAACAGCATAATATCATAAATAAAAGTAAAAGATCTATCATATATAACAAATTTAAAACCAAAACAACTGTCATAAATGCCTCTCATTACTGGTGTCACTGAATACGTGTGCTCTAAAGAGTGCTACATACAAAGTTTGAAAGGAAAACAATATTGTCTAATACAAATAAACAGTAATAAAAATAATGAAAAGATTACTCCAAGGCTTGCAGACGAGATTGCAGCACTACCTTGAGTATTCTGACGGGTAACGGCTGGGCAACTCTCGGGACTCTACTTCTACCAATGCCTGAAACAACATAAGAAGTGAAAAAGTATGATATGAGTAAAATTGATCCAATGTACTCAGTAAGTATTGAGCCTAAACTTGGTGAGGAAGTGAAGAGGCTATGATAAGACACTTGCTACATAAACTAGTATAGTTAATAAGCAATAGTAATAGCAAGAAAAATAACAATAGTAACAAATAGAATAAAGGTGACCAATCGTAAAAGGATAAAATAAAAAAAGTAATTGTCACAATCCGGATTTTCCACCCTCGGGAGTCGTGATGACGCCTACTAGTGAAAGCTAGGCAAGCCAACCAACTGAACTATTTACCTTGTTTTTATTTTTAGTCCTTCAACAATTATGAAGCAATAACGTGTAGGTAGTGGAATTTATAACAAGCGGAAGAAAAGCAATAAAACTATCTGAATATACATCCAATACAACTGTTTGAACAACGACTACCCAAAACTGGTGTCACAACTTCACAGACTATCTAGGAGTACTACAAATAAAGGTATGGATAAATTAAATACAACATTGTCTCTGAAAATACATGAAAGAAACAGGAATAATAGATAGAAGGAGACGCCAAGGCCTGCGGACGCCTGCAGGACTACCTCGGGTCGCCTAGTGAACAAGAAACAACAATCTCACTGCGGTCCGAAGTCTACAGCACAGGGATCTGCACAAAAGAGTGCATAGTGTAGTATCAGCACAATCGACCCCATGTGCTGGTAAATGCCTAGCCTAACCTCGGCGAAGTAGTGACCAGGCTAGGACCAAACTACTAAATAAACCTGTGCAGTTAAATCATATACAGCGGAAAAGAAGAACAGCGATGTACAGTTAAGTATGGGAGGGGGTAACATACTGCGGGGAAATCAAATAATAACAGAGAAACAACTAATAAATATGAGGATCACCACAGTTCCATTGAAGGTAGAGAGGGGAAATCATGATGCGGGGTACAATAAGTATCAACCGGATATCAACAATTAAATAAAGAGAAACCATAACTCAGTTATCAATAAGAATCAGAAAAATCAAAGACAAGTGCACGACATTACCCTTCGTGCTTTAACACTCTCTCACCAAAACAATGCACGGCATCACCCTTCGTGCTTTAACACTCTCTCACCAAAATAATGCATGGCATCACCCTTCGTGCTTTACACTCTTCTTCACCCAAGAAACAATCAAAGTCAAATAGGGTAAGGGAACAACTGACATCAAGTAACAATGGAAAATCAGTGAATAACGTAAGGGATAACATAAGTCAATTATCAGCAAGAATCAGAAAAATCAAGGACAAGTGCACGACATCACCCTTCGTGCTTTTACTATCGTCCTCACCATAAGAATCAATATAATCTGCACGGCATCACCCTTCGTGCTTTTACTCTCGTCCTCACCATGAAAATAAATATAATCGGCACGGAATGGTACATCGTGCGGCACGGCATCACCCTTCGTGCTTTAACACTCTTCCTCACAAAACAACAATTACAAGAAATAAGGGTAAGGAAATAAGTAATATCATATTAAAATCCCGGCAAGGGAAATAATATTAAAACAACAACATCCCGGCAAGGGAGACAATATCATGATCCTCTCTTTTCTTTCCTTTTTTCACAGTTACTTCACAACTTAATTCATAACTTGAGCCAACGCTCTATAATGTTCAGCAATTTTATTCTTAACTTGAGTCAATGCTCTACAATGTTCAACAAGTCAATTCTTAACTTGAGCCAATGCTTTACCATGTTCAACAATTAAATTCTCAACTCGAGCCAACGCTCTTACCATGTTCAATTAACAATAATACTTCCACAAGTCATCTTCATCAGTAGAAATCATCATATACATCACGAACAATACAAAATGGAGTCACATAAATCATAGTATAAGACTCACGAGCATGCTTGATACCAGCGTATAAATACCTGTCACCATGACTATACGTCGTATTTAACAATTTGCACATAGCAAATAAGACTCAACTCCTAATCCCTCAAGCTAAGGTTAGACAAAGCACTTACCTCGATGCCACAGACACAATTCAAGCCTCAACTATCACTTTACCACTTGATTCCACCACCAACTCACTCGCATCTAGCCACAAGTTACTTAATTACATCAATAAATGATAAATGATTCTAATGCATGAAAATAGTTTTTCTAAAGTTTTTCCCAAAAAGTCAAAAATCACCTCCGGGCCCACATGGTCAAAACCTGAGGTTCGAACCAAAACTCGATTGTCCATTCCCCCACGAACCCAAATATATAATTTGTTTTGAAATCGGACCTCAAATCGAGGTCCAAATCCCCAAAATTTGAAAAACCTAGGTTCTACCCAAAACACCCAATTTCCCCCAATGAAAATCATTGATTTTGAGTTGAAATCATGTGAAGAGACGTTAAGGATTGAAGAAAACTAGTTAGAAATCAATTACAATCAATTTGGAGAAGAAATTTCCTTTGATAAATCGCCCTAAAGATTTTATGTTTTGAGAAGATATGAAAAATGGTTGAAAATGCGTCGAAGTGTGAATTTACAGGTCTCTAATGTCGCAATTGCGAACCCCTCAAAAAATTGGGACTTTCGCATTTGCGACCCAATTAGTTTTCCGTTCATCATCGTATTTGCGAGAGACCATTCACAAATGCGAAATCGCATTTGCGAGAAAACAGTTGCATTTGCGACTCAGATTGCCAAGTCCATTCTTCGCATTTCCGAAGCCTGAAGACCTAATCATACTAGCTGAAAACTTGAAATTTTCCCAAGTCCAATTCTACTCTGTGGCCAATCCAAAACTCACCCGAGCCCTCGGTGCTCCAAACCAAACATGCACACCACCCTAAAAACATCATACGGACTTGTTCGTGCATTCAAATATCTCAAATAACATCAACAACTATGAATTTAGCATCAAAATTATGAAATTTCTTAAGAACATCAAATTTTTCAATTTCTCAAATAAGGTCCGATTTATATCATTTCAAGTCCGTTTCTTACCAAATTTCACAGGTTCGACTCAAATCATGTATACCGGGCTCCGGAACCAAAATACGGGCTAATACCAATGGTTTCAAACATAAATTCTCTTCTTTACTTCATAATTAATTCAGCAAAATAATTTCTTTCAAAAATTTATTTCTCTGGCTTAGGACCTCGGAATTCGATTCCGGGCATACTCCCAAGCCCCATATTTTCCTAAGGACCCTCTGGGACTATTAAATCATGGGTCCGGGTCCGTTTACCCAAAATGGTGACCAAAGTCAACTTACATTCATTTTAAGGTCAAAATTCATCATTTTTCACAGATTTTCACATATTGGCTTTCCGGCTACACACTCGGACTGTGCACGCAAATTGAGGTGAGACAAAAAGAGGTTTTTAAGGCCTAGGAACATAGAAAGAGGTTTTTAAAACAAGTGATGACACACATATTCTCCACCTCTAAAACAATTGTTCGTCGTCGAACGGACAGAAGAAGGAAGTACCTGAGTCGGGGAAAAGATGGGGATAACAGCTCCGCATGTCGGACTTGGACTCCTAGGTCGATGCCTCAGTAGGCTGACCTCTCCACTGAACACGAACAGAAGGGAAACTCTTCGATCTCAACTGACGAACCTGCCGGTCTAGAATAGCTACCAGCTCCTCCTCGTAGGACAAGTCCTTGTCCAACTGAACAGTGCTGAAATATAACACGTGGGATGGATTGTCGTGATACCTCCGAAGCATGGACACATGAAACACTGGATGCACGACTGATAAACTCGGCGGAAATGTGTCTGTAAGCCACCTCCCCCACTCGATGAAGAATCTCAAACGAGCCGATGAACCTAGGGCTAAGCTTCCCTTCTTCCCAAATATCATCACGCCCTTCATAGGCAACACTCGAAGCAATACCCGCTCACCGACCATGAATGCCAAATCACGAACCTTACGATTGACATAACTCTTTTGCCTGGACTGAGCTATACGAAGCCTATCCTGATTAATCATGACCTTGTCCAAGGCATCCTGCACTAGATCTGTACACAACAACCGAGCCTCCCCCAACTTGAACCATCCAACCGGCGACCGACACTACCTACCATACAAAGCCTTATACGGAGCCATCTGAATAGTCGACTGGTAGCTGTTGATGTAGGCAAACTCTGCTAAAGGCAAAAACTAATCCTACAAGCCTCCAAAGTCAATGACACAACCACATAGCATATCCTCCAAAATCTAAATAGTACGCTCGGACTGGCCATCCATCTAAGGATGAAATGTTGTGCTCAACTCAACCTGTGTGCCCAACTCTCGCTGATTTGCCCTCCAGAAACTTGAGGTAAACTGCATACCTCGGTCCGAAATGATAGACACGGGCACACCATGAATACGAACAATCTCCCGGATATAGATCTCGTCTAACCTCTCGGAAGAATAAGAGACTACCACGAGAATGAAATGCGCTGACTTGGTCAGCCTATCAACAATAACCTACACTGCATCGAACTTCCTCCGAGTTTGTGGGAGTCCAACAACGAAATCTATAGTGATCCACTCCCACTTTCACTCGGGAAGCTCAATCTTCCAATCTGCATAAGGCTACCATTATGCCCTCCGAGGTTAAGCTCTACCTCCATCTACATTCATATCTTTGCATAAGGTTTTCATTCTGCCTTCTGAGGCTAAGCTCTGCCTCTAATTTTCTTCGAAACTAAGCGCTATCCCAAGCACTATTTTTCTCGCTTCTCTTACGGGCTAAGCTCTACCCTTCAATTTGCAAAACTAAGCTCTGTCTTGTCTGCATCATACTACTGCATCCTTCATGGGATGAAATATCGCCAACTCATCCAAAGGCGCATCATCGTTCGGAGGCACCATCTTCATAGCCTGAGAACAGCATTTCATGGCCTGAGGATCTCTTTCAATTTTTGCATATCATTATTCAAAGGCGTCATGGTTTGGAGGCACCATCCTCATAGCCCAAGAACATCATTTTATGGCCTGCGAATCCCTTATCATACGCTTCATGGCCCAGGACATCATTCCCACCGTCCGAAGACAACATTCATGGTCTATCCGAAATTTGCATCATGTTTAAATTTATGCACAGTATATTATTTCTAGTTGCAGGTAAACCGGCGAGCAACGACCATCCTGGCAGGAGCAATCCCGTTCCAGTTCCCGCAGCCATAACCATTCCCGTAAACCTTTCACTCACCCGGACCTGGATATTGCGTCCGTTCTTGAAGCCGCTTCATCGGTATACTCCGTCGATGGATGCTGAACTACATATGGCCTGATTCCTGTGAAACCAGGGATATGTAGGCAGCTCAGAAGCCAGGGTGCGGCCTAAGCTCTTCAAACTGTTTCGCTCGGTCAAAATTGGCCAACATTTCTTTACTTGAAAGCTCTTTCATCCTTCCCGGGTAAAAAGGGGAAGCTGTTGATACCCAATTTTTCGCTATATATTTTAAATATGCAAAATACCTTCAAAATAGCATATATATATGCATATATAAGCATGTCCAAGGGTTTTATTATTTTTTCCATAATTTTAAAGGTCTAGATTGATTTATTTTCTCCCTTTTTTCCATTAAATCCCTAATAATTATTTCCAAAATTATTGTTTTGATAAGTCATCTATTGTATTTCTACATTTATGCCAAAATATAGCTAAGGTAATTTTTACATATTTTTAATAATTACATTTAGCATTTTAAAGTTAAAATTGCACATAATTGCAATATTAGCCCTTTAAGATTTAATTATGTTTTATATGCATAAAATTGGATCCTGTATCTTTAAATTTATAATTATATATTATAAATCAATTTAGCATTTTTAAATTATTTTTTGAAATTATCTACTACTTTCTATAAATTAAATAGGGAAAACTGGCTATTTAACTTATAGCCAAAATTTGCTTTCAATTCTAGCCTAAACCCACAGACCCCCAACCAAATTAAAAAACCCACCGGACCCAAGCCGAAACCCAAATCATACCCGGCCCAGACATGAGTTAATCCTGGCCGTTGATAAATTTTGATCAACGGTCCGGATTTACTCTTACCATATTAAACCCTAAAGACTACCTCCCCATCTCTCATTTACTCCTCTCATTCTCTCTCAACCAGTCTCTCATCTCCCTCTCTCTATCTTTGGTTCTCTCTAGAACCTTTTCTTCTCCCATCCTCTCCAATGTACCTTATCCACCTTCTCCGGCCATCTCCCTGCCGGAATCCATGGTGTTCTCGCCACCAACCAGCCTTAGGGCTCCCTCTTGAATGTGTGTCATCGTTTTGAGGCCTTCAAGTGAATCAGAGGTGGTTTACGTGCCTCCCATGGTTTCTCATGCCATTTTTCGGTCATCCATGGCCGTTCGAGTAAGATCATGACTCTTCCGGCTAAAACTGGTAACATTTTAAGGTTTTCTCACCTTCTCTGGGTTCTCCGAAACCCTAACTCTAAAGATTTTCTGATTTTCTTTTAGATCTGTCTTAGATCTATGTATATCATGGGCTTTTAGTGTTTTCCTCAAAGGTTTTTCCTGATTTTTTAAAAGTGACTTTTCGCCTTCAAGACTAGGGTTTCGTAACCCCTTTTTATGACTTCTCCTTTGATTTTTAGTAATATCATATGATTTTACTATGTTTAAATAGTTTATTTATGTTTTTCTTCTACCCGATTCATCACGTTGAAAATTCTAATTATTTTGGTTTTATCCGAGGTTCTGGAACTGTCTTTGTTTATTTGATTCGATTGATTTCTTTATGATTAGACCCTTTTCTTTGTTTATCTTGATCGATTCTAAGTTCTTACCGCTTTTAACTCAACTCTACTAAAAGCCTTAATTTCTAATAGATTTTCTTCACTTGTTAGTGTGAGTCTTAAAGGTTTTCTTTCCTTGTTTCTGTGTGTTGGCTGATATTCTTTACATGTTGTTGTGTGTTAGATTGGTTTCTTCACTCTAGTTCTATGTATAGCCATGACTACTTGACTTTGTTAAGTTTTTGTTGATTAATATGCTTCGAGTGGGTTCTTTTTGGTCCTTAGCCTACTCGTGTCACTTATGTATGATTGTGTTCATGTAGTTTGTTCATCTCTTGCTTCTTTTTGTCTATATGGTTGACTTTGCATGTCTGATATGCCTGTGCATTCTTCTCTATTTATACGTCGAATTGCAGAATCATGACTCCCTCTTGATTTATCCTGATTTCCTTAAATTACGGTTTGATTGCAAGGTTTTCTTATAAACCCCTAAAATTTTACTCGTTTGTTTAAGTTGATTGATTCCATTCCCTTATTTGCTGTGGTGCTTCATTTTTGCTGAATCATTTTCTCTGCTTTATTCTTGCTGAATCCTTTCCTCAAATTAATATATTTTGTACTTAGACTCAATCATATGCTCTATACTTTTACTACCCCTTATTTGGTAAAAAGCAATCTTTCTCAAACTGATTTTCATCCCTTAATTATCCCTGTTGGTATCCGTTTAAGCTGTAATTCCTTAATTAAAGGGGAGTACTTGTATTAATTGGATTCTAATTGTGATTACTTCCATAATTGTGCTAAACCTTTACTTGTTACCTTATTTTCTACCTATTTTTTTCAATGCTATAAAACATTAAGTCTTTCAATAACAAGACATCAGACTTGGCTTTCAAAACCCCCTATCTTACTGAAAGAGACATTTTGTGTTATTCTACTACTATTGGCCGGCTGCAAGCCAAGGCTAATCATATGTAAACCTTGGTTCCTTCATTTTGTTTACCTCTATCTTCACTGGTATGTCCTAGTTTAATTTAAAGCCTCAACATGTTTCTATTCCTACTTCAGTTTCTTTTATTTCTGGCCTGCTTTACTTGTGGTCTTGTTGTGAAGTTTGTATCTGAGCATGCTGATATGATTCCCCTCCCCTTAAATTCATGTAATTCAAGCATGCCTGGACGATTGTATTCTTTTACCTACTGTGCACTTACCATTTTTTGAATCCCAAATCACATATCCCTTCTCTATACGTTTCATGACTGGTTTGTGATTATGCTAGTGTCCAACTATCTCTGAGCATGTCCCTAGCTGTCCTAATACTTCTGCTGAGGTCAGGTGTCTTTAGTCAATATATATGTATCCCCAAATCCCCTTTTACCCCATGTGTGATTACTGAATTCATCCACTTGCTATGTGTTGTCTTACCTTAAAGTGTTTGAACTATGTCTTACTAATACAACTTTTTTCAACCCTGTCTGTTACTGATCGCTTTAAAAATGGACCTGTCAGTCCAGTTTTTAAACAAACTCCTTTCAAACATATGTCATGCACTTTCACGATACTCTTAGGACACTAGGTTCTGCCCCTTTTGTATGAGCCTTGCCTTGGGACCCTTGAGTTCCCTCTAAACTTGGACACATGAAAGCTGGCCTTATCACACTACACTTACTCTGTCTTGGCTATAAAATCTAGGTCTGAGCACTGCTCGGGATCCCTTGAGGTCCTTAGGGAACTCCGACACACCTAGATATGAGGAAAAGCTATGAAACCATCTTGGCACTTAAGGTGATTGATTATGTAACTCAGAGAGGAAGTCCTAATCAGGCTTTCTATAGTGTAACTTCCTATTTTTCATTGCTACTTATGTAATTCATTTCGATGTTGGTTTTTAATAACCTGTTGTAAACAAGTATTGGGTTGGCTAGTGAAAAGGGATGGGGTAAATATGCATGATATAGTTGTCAAGGGTAGAAAACATGTTATTAGGGTTACATTTCTAATTGCGCAATAAAAACCATGCTTAGGGTTCATACATGCATTAAAGATCATGCTCTTAGGTCCCATGTTTCTTGCTAATCTATGATTTATGTCTATCACTTAGAAATCCTGCTCCTAGGACGATAATAACATTAGCTTAAAAGATGTTACTCTTGTACTTTCAGAAGTCTTACTTCAATAATTCTACAACTCTTGAGTGCATTTAGAAATTATGCCTTAGGGATTCTGTTTTTTAACAATCCTACCATCCGCATGTGCATATTAGATATCATGTTCTAGGATCCTCTTTGCATTTTATTTAAAACGCCTTGTTAATTACCGATTCATGAAAAGGTAATAAGGTAGTAATAATTTCACATTGTGATGTTTTCTGAATAAAATTGGTAACAATCTCTACATTCGTATCAACTAGAACAACATGTTTTAGGTAAAAATAATCTCCAAACTATTTTAATAACTCGGAATGACTGTTGCATATTGATTTACGCTTAGGCAAGCCTTAGATAATAACTTAAATAAAACCGGAACTGCCTTTGTTTAATTATCAACTGTTAAAATTAGTAGGCAACCCTGATTCAGACTTCTTTTCTGAGTCATATAATAAATCTGGTTCTGCTATTATCACTAAGATACCATGTATAGGATTTAAATTCAGACTTTAATTGTGTATGATTCATGCTGCCTATGTACATTAACTGTGGAAGTATATTTGAGCCTTTTTTTTGTCTTCCCTGCTCCCCTTAATTGAATTCCTACTTGTCATTGTATGTCGCCTTAGTATTTTGCCTTTAAACCTGAGGGTCTGCCTAGAACCTCCTTCTTATAGGATAGGAGTCCTAAATTCCTCTAGGACTGATAGGAAGGGACGGGTAACAACATACAATAGGGGTCGAGACCAACCCTCGCTTTAGTTATCTTTGCGGGGCGGAAAAGGGTAGATATGGATATGATGATCGGTGCGTTAATACCACGTGTAGCCCATCTTTGAGGAGTGTCATACCGGGTATTGTATTGATGTGATCCATATTATACACAAACCTAGGACACCCCTCTTTACATTCATAAGCCTGCTTAGATTGTAATTATTTTCAAAATTTTACTTTTCACTAATTGTTTTCAAACACCTATGTATTTAAATTTAAATCCCCTACTATTTGAGCCATACTTATTTATTTGTTACTTGTACAAATTCACAAAAACTGTTTGGTTGGGAACCACACTACGTGATCCTGAGGGGTGCCTAACACCTTCCCCTTAGGATAATTACAAGACCTATGATCAGGTCTGCAGGCTTCGAAAATGGGAAGCCTGGCTCACAAATGCAAGCTCGCAAATGCAACAAACCTTCGCAAATTCGAAGAATGAACCTTGCAGTCTAAGTCGAAAATGCGATTTCGCATTTGCGAATGGATTCTCGCAAATGCGATGATGACCAGAAAGCTGATTTGGTTGCAAATGCGAAAGTCCCAGTTTTCTTGCGAACCCTGGTAGCAATTGTGACATCAGAGACCTGTAAATTCATACTTAGATGCATTTTCAACCATTTTTCATATCTTCTCAATACATAAACTCTTTAGGGCGATTTTTCAAAGGCAATTTCTTCTCCAAATTGATTGTAAGTAATTTCTAACTAGTTTTCTTCAATCCATAACATCTCTTCACATGATTTCAACTCAAAATCAATGATTTTCATGGGGGAAATTGGGTGTTTTGGGTAAAACCTAAGTTTTTCAAATTTTGGAGATTTAGACCTCGATTTAGGGTTCGATTTAAAATTATATATTTGGGTTCGTGGGGGAATGGGTAATCGGGTTTTGGTTCAAACCTCAGGTTTTGACCATGTGGGCCCGGGGCGATTTTTGACTTTTTGGGAAAAACTTTAGAAAAACTATTTTTCATGCATTAGAATTGATTCATTTAGCATTTATTGATGTAATTAAGTAACTTGTGGCTAGATGCGAGCGAGTTGGTGGTGGAATCAAGTGGTACAGTGATAGTTGAGGCTTGAATTGTGTCTGTGGCATCGAGGTAAGTGTTCTGTCTAACCTTAGCTTGAGGGATTAGGAGATGAGTCTTATTTGCTATGTGCAAATTGTTAAATACAACGTATAGACATGGTGACAAGTATTTATACACTGGTATCAAGCATGCTCGTGAGTCTTATACTATGATTTATGTGACTCCATTTTATATTGTTCGTGCTCTATATGATGATTTCTATTGATGAAGATGACTTGTGGAAATATTATTGTTAATTGAACATGGTAAGAGCGTTGGCTCGAGTTGAGAATTTAATTGTTGAACATGGTAAAGCATTGGCTCAAGTTGAGTATTGACTTGTTGAACATTGTAGAGCATTGGCTCAAGTTAAGAACCAAATTGTTGAACATTATAGAGCGTTGGCTCAAGTTGTGAATTGAGTTGTGAAGTAACTGTAAAAAAAAAGAGAGGATCATGATATTGTCTCCCTTGCCGAGATGTTGTTGTTTTAATATTATTTCCCTTGTCGGGATGTTATTGTTTTGATATTATTTCCATTGTCGGGATTTGATTGTTGTACTATTGTTCCCTTGCCGGGATTTTAATATGATCTTACTTATTTCCTTGCCCTTATTTCTTATGATTGTTGTTTGGGTGAGGAAGAGTGTCAAAGCATTAAGGGTGATGTCGTGTATGATTTTGTGAGGAAGAGTGTAAAGCACGAAGGGTGATGCCATGTCGCACGATGTATCATTCCGTGCTGATTATATTGATTTTCATGGTGAGGACGAGAGTAAAAACACGAAGGGTGATGTCTTGCACTTGTCCTTGATTTTCCTGATTCTTGCTGATAATTAAGTTATGTTGTCCCTTACGTTATTCACTGATTTTCCGTTGTTACTTGATTTCATTTGTTCCCTTACCCTATTTGCCTTGTTATTGTTGCTAGGGTGAGGAAGAGTGTAAAGCACGAAGGGTGACATCGTGCATTGTTTTGGTGAGAGAGTGTTAAAGCACGAAGGGTGATGTCGTGCATTGTTTTGGTGAAGAGTGTTAAAGCACGAAGGGTGATACCGTGCACTTGTCTTTGATTTTCTTGATTCTTATTGATAACTCAGTTATGGGTTCTCTTTATTTAATTGTTGATATCCGATTGATACTTGTTGTACCCCGCAACATGATTTCCCCTCCCTACCGTCAGTGGAACTATGGTGATCCTCATATTTATTAGTTGTTCTTCTATTATTATTCGATGTTCCCACAACATGTTACCCCCTCCCATACTTAACTGTATATTACTGTTCTTCTTTTTCATTGTATATGATTTAATTGCACAGGTTTATTTGGTAGTTTGGTCCTAGCCTCGTCACTACTTCGCCGAGCTTAGGCTAGGCACTTACCAGCATATGGGGTCGGTTTTGCTGATACTACACTGTGCACTCTTTTGTGCAGATCCTTGTGTTGTAGATTTTAGACCGTAGTGAGATTGTTGTTTCTTGTTTACCAAGCGACCCGAGGTAGTCCTGCAAGCGTCCACATGCCTTGGCATCTCCTTCTATCTACTATTCATGTTTCTTTAATGTATTTCCAGAGATATTGCTGTATTTAATTCATTTAGACCTTTATATGTAGTACTCCTAGACAGTTTGTGAAACTGTGACACTAGTTCTGGGTAGTCGTTGTTCAAACAGTTGTATTGGATGTATATTCAGATAGTTTTATTGCTTTTCTTCTGCTTGTTATAAATTCCGCTACCTACACGTTATTGCTTCATAATTGTTAAAGGACTAAAAATGGAAACAAGGTAAATAATTCAGTTGGTTGGCTTGCCTAGCTTTCACTAGTTGGCACCATCACGACTCCCGAGGGTGGAAAATCAGGGTCGTGACAAGTTGGTATCAGAGCTCTAGATTGCATGGGTCTCACAGTTTACGGACAAGCTTAGTAGAGTATGAGGGATTGGTATGGAGATGTCTGTATTTATCCCAGAGGCTACCGAGTTAGGAAAAATCTTCACATCTATTCTTTTTTGTCATGCGATTTTGTTCTCTCAATGCTAAATTGAAACCTCTACTCTTATCCTTTCGCCAATGGTTAGGTCACGTACCGCTTTTTCAGCCGAGCAGCAGCACAGACCGGTGATAGATCAACTACGTCTTCGGAGGCTTTGTGAAGGTTGTATAAGTTTCACCAAGCTCTTCACTACCACTTTCAGCGGTGCATCTTCTGAGGATCCCCAGGATCCTTTAGGCAGTTGTCACGAGGATCCCAGAAATATGGGGATAGTGGAGACCGATGGGTTCAACTTTACTACTTTTCGCTCATCTAGATCTGCCAGGACTTGTTGGAGAGATTATTGTTTGGCTAGACTAGTTAGGTCATCAGCTTTGACTTGGGATCAGTTTTCTCAGCTATTTCTGGAGAAGTTTCATCTTGTCACTCAGATAGAGATCTACCCGAGGTGGTTTGAGCGTCTCCGACAGAGTTCTATAACTGTTACTCAATACGAGACCAGGTTTAATGATTTGACCCGTCATGCTCTTCTTATACTTCCCACTAAGAGAGAGTGTGAAGAGGTTCATTGAGGGACTCGTTCAGCCCGCTCAGTCAGTTAGAGGTGGAGGTAGAGGTATTAGAGGTGGAGGTAGAGGTGCTAGAGGTAGAGGTAGAGGTATTAGACGTATGGGTACAAGTACTATTCTGGTTTGTAGTAGAGGTGCTTCGGTTTTATTTGATCTAGGATCTACATACTCTTATGTGTCATCTTATTTTGCACCGTATCTGGTCATGCCTAGTGATTCTTTGAGTGCTCTTGTATATGTGTCTACACCGATATGTGATTCTATTATGGTAAATCGAGTCCATCATTCGTGTGTAGTGGTGATTAGGGGTCTTGAGACTCGTGTAGATTTTCTTCTTCTGGACATGGTTGATTTCGATATCATATTGGGGATGGACTGGTTATCACCTTACCACGCTATCTTGGACTTTCATGCCAAGACTGTGACCTTAGCCTTGTCGGGTTTACCTCGTTTATAGTGGAGAGGGACTCTTGGTCATTCTATCCGTAGTGTTATCTCATATGTGAAGGCTCGACGTATGGTCGAGAAGGGGTGTTTGGCCTATTTTGCCTAAGTTAATGATTTTAGTGATGAGGTTTCTTCTATTGATTATGTCCTGTTGTTCGCGAGTTTCCAGAGGTATTTTCTTCAGACCTGCCAGGTATGCCACCCGATAGGGATATCGACTTTTGCATTGATTTGGCTCCGGGCACTCAACCCATCTCTATTCCATCGTATCGTATAGCCCCGCCTGAGTTGAAAGAGTTGAAGGAGCAGTTACAAGACTTGCTTAAAAAAGGTTTCATTAGACTTAGTGTTTTGCCTTGGGGTGAGCCGGTGTTGTTTGTTAAGAAGAAGGAAGAATCAATGAGAATGTGTATAGATTACCGGTAGTTGAACAAGGTTATAATCAAGAATAAGTATCCATTGTCGAGGATCGATGATTTGTTTAATCAGCTTTAGGGTGCCAAGGTATTTTCGAAGATTAACTTGAGATCTGGTTACCATCAGTTGAGGATTAGGGCATCCGATGTCCCTAAGATAGCTTTCCACACTCGGTACGGGCATTATGAGTTCTTGGTGATGTCATTCGGGTTGAAAAATGCCCTGACATCTTTTATGGATTTGATGAACCGAGTGTTCAGACCTTACTTGGATTCGTTCGTGATAGTCTTCATTGATGATATTTTGATCTATTCCCGTAGCCGGGAGGAGCATGAGCAGCATCTTAGAGTGGTTCTTCAAACTTTGAGGGATAGTCAGTTATATGACAAATTTTCGAAGTGCGAGTTCTAGTTGAGTTCAGTTACATTCCTGGGTCATGTTGTATTAGCAGAGGGTATTTAGGTTAATCTGAAGAAGATAGAGGCAGTCAAGAACTGGCCTAGACCAGCATCAACTACAGAGATCTGGAATTTCTTGAGATTGGCAGGATATTAGCGTCGGTTTGTGGAGGGGTTTTCATCTATTGTAGCCCCGATGACCAGGTTGACCCAGAAGGGTGCCAAGTTCAAGTGGTTGGACAAGTGTGAGGCGAGCTTTCAGAAGCTCAAGACAACTTTGACTATGGCGTCGGTGTTGGTTTTGCCCACGGGTTCAGGGCCTTACACGGTTTATTGTGATACATCTCGTATTGGACTTGGTGCAATGTTGATGTAGGATGGCAAGGTCATTGTCTATGCTTCGTGGCAGTTGAAGATTCATGAGACGAATTATCAGGTTAATGATTTGGAGTTAGCAGCCATTGTTCACGCATTGAAGATTTGGAGGCATTATCTGTATGGTATGGCATGTGAGGTGTTCACGGATCACAAGAGTCTACAGTATTTGTTCAAGCAGAAGGAGCTAAATTTGAGGCAGAGAAGGTGGTTGGAGCTATTAAAGGACTATGATATCACCATCTTATATCATCTGAGAAAGGCCAATGTGGTGGACGATGCTTTGAGTAGGAAGTTAGCCAGTATGGGCAGTCTGGCATATATTCCGGTCGGTGAGAGGCCGCTTGCTTTGAATGTTCAGGCTTTGGCCAACCAGTTCGTAGGGTTGGATGTTTATAAGCCCAGCTGTTTGTTAGCTTGCACAGTCACTCGTTCTTCATTATTTGAGCGTATCCGAGATCGGTAGTATGATGATTCCCATTTGTGTGTCCTTAGAGACACGGTGTAGCACGGAGGTGCCAAGCAGGTTACCTTAGGAGATGATGGAGTTTTGATATTGCAGGGTCGAGTTTAAGTGCCTAATGTAGATGGGATTTGAGAGTTAATTTTAGAGGAGGCCCATAGTTCCCGGTACTCTATTCATCCGGGCGCCTGCGAAAATGTATCAGGATCTGCGGAAGAATTATTGGTGGAGAAGAATGAAGAAGGATATCGTTGCATATGTGGCTTGGTGTTTAAGTTGTCAGCAGGTTAATTACCGAGAATGGTAGCCTTATGCAAGTTGGAAGGCAGAATAGTAGCCTTATGCAATGCAGATGCAGGTGGAGGTAGAGCTTAACCTCGGAAAGCAGAATGGTAGCCTTATGCAGATTGGAAGGCAGAATGGTAGCCTTATGCAATGCAGATGCATATGAAGACAATGTTTAGTCTCGGAAGGCAGAATAGTAGCCTTATGTAATGCAGATACAGGTGGAGGTAGAGCTTAACCTAGGAAGGCAGATTGGTAGCCTTATGCAAGAATGTAGATGGAGACAACGTTTAGTCTCGGAAGGCAGAATAGTAGCCTTATGCAAGAAATAAAATAACAAATGACAGTAGAGTTTTCTTAGCTGATAGCAGATTGCGGCGTTGTGATTACTGGGAGCATTGTGACAAACGGGGCATTACTGGTGTGTGCGGACAGCAAATGTTGGCAGGTGCAATGGTTCGGAGAGTCGTATTCTTGAACAATGTTTGTTCCAAGGCATACAATATATTTAATGATTTCGCAATCCTAGTGCCTGCATTCAAAGAAAAATCATGAGTTTTGCAAGGGGGAAGGTTAGTTCGTATCCCTGTTGACTTTATTTGACTCGTTCGGCTTTGATCTGGTGATACCATCTGTATCATTGGGGTAGCGTTGCTAAACAAAGCAGTTTCAATAATAATCATGTATGATTTTGTAAAATCATGACATAAATGTATAATTAAAAATAGCTTTTATATGAACCGATAGACTGTGACGTAGCTTGAGACATTGCAACCACTCCTGCTGCGGAATTTTGAGGGTCCTCCTCAAAATTCTGCCCCAGTTTGATGGGTTAATGTTTTTGACTGTTGCTCGTGCGGCGATCGGCTAAAATTACTTTGGAATTTTGAGGGTCCTCTTCAAAATTATGCCCAGTTTCCAATTGCGGGGAAAATAAAATTTTTATTGAATTGTGACCGAACCCATAGGGCTGCCTACGTATCCCCTCCTAAATGGTAATCAGGTCAGGTGTAGATCAATTTACATCATATAAGGAAAGCATAAAGATTACACATAGTAACACTTGATTGCATCTGAATTGATCGTCTTTGGCTAGACTTCTCCGTCCATTTCTGCAAGTATAAGGGCTTCCCCTATCAAAACCCGGTGAACCATGCATGGACCCTTCCAGTTGGTAGATAACTTCCCTTTGGCTTCATCTTGATGCGGAAAAATTTTCTTTAACACCAGTTGCCCCAGTGTGAACTGTCTTGGCTTGACTCTCTTGTTGAAGGCTTTGGACATTCTGTTCTGGTAGAGTTGACCATGGCAGACTGCATTCATTCTCTTTCCGTCTATATGGGCTAGTTTCTCATAACGACTTTTCACCCACTCTGCGTTGAGCTCAGCTTCTTGTATGATCCTTAGGGAAGGAATTTCTACCTCAGTAGGAATAACAGCCTTTGTACCGTAAACCAACATATAGGGAGTTTCCCCGGTTGATGTGCGGACTGTGGTGCAATACCCCAGTAGAGCAAATGATAACTTCTCGTGCCACTACTTATGCTTCTCTATCATTTTCCTCAATATCTTCTTGATATTTTAGTTGGCGGCTTCTACAACTCCATTCATCTGAGGCATGTAGGTTGTGGAGTTCTTGTGTTTGATCTTTAAAGTTTCTCACATAGCTTTCATCAAGTCGCTGTTGAGGTTGGAGCCATTATCAGTAATGATTGGCTATGGAATTCCAAATCGACAAACAATGCGGTCGCGGACAAAGTCTGCCACGAATTTCTTAGTCACTGCTTTGAAAGATGATGCTTCGACCCATTTGGTGAAATAGTCGATAGCTACTAGGATAATCGTGTGTCCGTTGGAAGCAGCAGGCTCAATTAGTCCAATAACGTCCATTCCCAAGGCGGTGAACAACCATGGTGAGCTTGTTGTGTTAAGCTCGCTTGGAGGTACCTTTATCATGTATGCATGTGTATGACAGCGGTGGCATTTCCGGACATACTGGATGTAGTCTGTTTCGATAGTCATCCAAAAGTAACTAGCCCGGAGTATCTTCTTGACTAAGACAAAACCGTTCATATATGGACCACATGTCCCAACATGAATTTCCTCTAGTAGCCTGGATGCTTCCTTTGCATCGACACATCTTAATAATCCTAAATCGTGAGTCCTCCTATACAGGATTCCTCCGTTGTGAAAGAAGTTGTGGGACAATCTCCAAAGTGTGCATTTCTGAGTGGGATTGGCAAGCTCCGAGTACTCTCCTTTTGCCAAATATTCCTTGTTATCATGAAACCAAGGCTTTCCGTCTGCTTCCCCTTCAACATGGGCACAGTATGCTAGCTGATTATGGATTTTCGCTGGAATGGGATCAAAGAAATTCTTGTCGGGATGCTATATCATAGATGATAGGGTAGCCAATGCATCGACGAACTCATTCTGGATTCTGAAAACTTGTTGGAATTCCATCTTTGTGAACCTCTTTCTCCTTATGTATCATATCATGGAAGATAGTAGTCATGGCCCTCATGTAGGTTTCCCTTGCATTCTTCAGGCCGAATGGCATCATCTTATAACAGTACACTCCCCACGGCGTAATGAAACCCGTTTTCTCAGCATCTTCCTCATCCATCCAGATCTGATGAGAACTAGCGAAGCAATCTACGAATGACTATAACTCATGTTTGGCGCAATTGTCAATCAGGATGTGTATATTTGGCAAAGGGAAGTCGTCTTTCAGACTGGCCCGGTTGAGATCCCGGAAGTCGACACAGACTCTGACCTTCCTATCCTTCTTTGTCACTAGCACAATATTGGCCAACCATGTCGGGTATTCTACTACCTTGAGAACCTTAGCTGTGATCTGCTTGTTGACTTCTTCCTTGATATTCAAAATTATATCAGGCTTGAACTTTCTGAGCTTTTGCTTTACCGGTTGACACATTGGATTGGTTGGCAGTTTGTGAGCCATAATAGACGTACTCAGACCAGTCATGTCATCATACGACTAGGCGAATGTGTCCTCATATTCCTTTAGAAATTCTGTGTGTTCCTTCTTCTCTAATGGCGATAGGTGAATGCTGATTCGTGTTTCCTTGACGTTTTTTGCATCTCCCAGGTTGATAATTTCGGTCTCTTCCAGGTTGGACTTAGGTCTGTTCTCAAAATTCTCAACTTCTTTGATAATCTCGTCAGGTATGTCATCTTCCTCTGAATCCATGTCCGTTTGTTGTATCGTCTCATTGCATGTCACAGTCATTGGTTCATCAAGGTAAGTAATAGTATTGATGTATAGGCAATGTAAGGAGAGATAACAATAAATATTAATTCATAAGAAAAATCAAACATGCTTTGATAGATTGAATAACTATTTTGAACACCGAAGATCTTATTGCGGGAATTGAATAGTGCGAATTGAAAATCATTTAGTAAAAAATAGTGAATAATGCTTGTTTTAGCCTTGCTATCCCGAGGCTCGCCGGGCTTTGGTTGTCCTGATGGTCCAATTCTTGAGATGTGCCCCTTTGCTTACAACCTGTATGGAAGGGCCTTACTACCCCTCCTCCTCGAGAATAACGCAATAATCCATATCATTGTCCTCTAGAAACAAATTCTTCACTGCTGCATGTGCTTTTTCTTCATCTTACCCATAAATAATGTCAGCCTGTATGAAAGTCTGCTCCAGATGTGGTATTGGCTGCTCTAGCGGATAGTAAGGACTGCACCATGGTGGCGACCAGTTGTTAAATTCTTCCCAGGTGTATTCATATCCCAAACCGAAGGTAGTTCCATGTTTCTTGAGTTTTATGGGTTTAGAGATTCCTTGAAGGTTATTGCCGAGCCCTTTCCCATGTTCGTACCCACTCCAACTCAGTATACTCTCGATTTTGGGATGCATGAGAAAAAGGATGGAGCGATTAATATGAAAGCCTTCGATGGTTCTCAGAGGTCCACCTTTGGTGAGATTAGTCTATGCTTATAGATGGGACCAACTTGGTTCGAGGTTTATTTCCAGGTAATAGATGTATCAGTGTCTTACAACTTACTGCTAGGACGGCCATGGATTCATGCTGCTGGGGCTGTAGCATCAACGCTGCATTAGGAAGTAAAGTTTGAATAGAATCACCAGGAAGTGATCATTCACGGCGACGGTAGCAACCTTATATACAGTCGCCAGACCATTCCAGCAATCTTGGGAAGAAGGAATCTGGGTGGAGAAACTTACCACCATATTAAGCGGGTCAATGCTATCGACAAAGTTAAATGGTAACTTCTTGAGTGTTATTAGCAAAAAAATGTTAAGACTGGAACCTCCATCGATCTGGATTCTCGTGATGAAATAATCTTTGCATTGCACGGTGATGTCCAGTGCCTTGTTGTGCCCCAGCCCTTCAGGTGGCAGCTCGTCCTCATGAAAGGTGATCTTGTGGCTTGCCAGAAATTGTCCTACCATATTAGCCACTTCCCCGCTAGTAATGTTACTTGGTACGTATGCTTCATTCAGCACCCTTAACAAAGCATTCTTGTGCGCTTAAGAATTTTGCAGCAAAGAGAGAATGGTTATTTGTGCTAGCATTTTAATTGGTCGATGACCGAATATTCCTTGGCCTTTTTTTTTGCTCCAAAGGTTGTCAGGACCTGTTGCAATGAGGGGTGGCCTATTGGAGGCCTTCTTGCTTGATTCACCTAGATGTTTAGGGGTATAGACTCTATAAGTTCTCGTAATACCCTGTGCTGCGACAGTTTCTTCAATCTTGACCTTGCCTTTCCTTCTTGCTTCAGCTGTATAGTCCCATGGTACATCATTTGTATAGAATGATGGCATGGTTGACATTGCTACTGGGATTGATGCGGCTATCCTTATTTCGAGTGAAACATGTGCTTTGGGTGGCAAAACTGCAACCTCAAATGGTGCGGGTGCATTTGCCAGACACACGAATTCAACCTCAATTGGTACCAGTGTCTTTGCGGATGGTGCTGCTCCAAACTCAAGAGGTACAGACATATTCACCTCAGCATCCTCAGAATGTTGGATCTGGAATATGAATGGATTGAGAGTAATTGTTGGTTTCTTCGGGTCATCACCTTCCGCGATCAATCTGATTGAACCTTCGGATCCCAGTCATCTTCTACTTCAATCAAGTGGATACCTCTACCCTTATGGTCTAGCAGAGGGTTGTTGCGGATGTTTGGAGCGGGTTCCTTTTCCACAATGATCTTGTTATCAATCAAAGACTATATCTTGTCTTTCAAGGAGCAACATTCATCGATGGTGTGCCCTTTCATGCCGGAGTGGTATGCACAAGACTTGTTTGGGTTAACCCACTAAGAAGGATTCTCGGGGGTTGCAGCAGAGATGGGGGTGACATAACTAGCAGTTTTGAGCCTCTCATACAGCTGGTCAATGGGTTCAGCAATGGCTGTATATTGCTTTGGAGGTCTGCAATCGAAATTAGGCCGGGGTCTAGGGAAATTTTTGCGTATAGGGGGTGATTGATAATGGAATAGTTGAGCATTTTAAGTTTGGCAGACATGAGCAGGTTGGGAGTATCTGGGTGAGGTAGGTTGGTATGTAGGAGGTGGAGGTGACTGATAAGTTGGTGGCAGAGCTTGGTACGAGGGTGAGGGTGCTTGGTAATTTGGGGTTGGTTGGTATGTGAGTGGAGGTGTTGGGTAAGCTTGGTATTTGAGGGGAGACTTGGTCCTTTTGTGCAACCATCACGGCCCCTACATCCCTTTTCTTGGACTCACCACCGGACTATAAAGCCTTATTTGTAGCTTGCAAGGCTTCGAAGTTTGTAACCATACCACTTTTAATACCTTCTTCAATTCTTTCACCCGACTTGATAATGTCGAAGAACTTGTGGTTCTCAATCATCATCAGCTGTTCATAATACAGGGGGTCCTGAGACCAGACAAAGAACTTGTTCATTTGCTCCTCTTCTAAGGCGGGTTTGACCTTAGCAGCTTCGGACCTCCAGCGAGTAGCATACTCGTGAAACGTCTCTGTGGGCTTCTTCTTCAAATTCTCAATATAGAACATGTCTGGTGTGTTCTCGGTATTAAACCTAAATCTGTCCATAAAGTCAGACGCCATGCCTACCCAGCTTGACCACTTCTTAGGATCCTGGCTGATGTACCAAGACAACACATCTCCTTTCAAACTCCTCATGAACAACTTCATGCGGATCTTTTCATCCTTCTCTACTCTAACTAGCTTGTCACAATATGTTCTCAGATGGACACATGGATCACCCGTACTATTAAACATTTCAAATTTATGAGGTTTGTACCCCTCAGGTAGTTCGACATCAAGTTGTATGCAAAGATCCTCATAGTTCATCCCCCCGATTCCTTCACTTCCTTCAATGCCCTGAATCCGGTTGGTCAGTTTCTTAAGTTCCTCGGCCAAGTTCCTGATAAACACATCCTTTTCATCAGACTCAGGTGTGCATGAGATAGGTTGGGTGGAGTGTGGCATGGTCTCTACATAGATAGAAGTGTTATGGTGGCCTAGTGTATGGTTATGGAAATGGTCGTTTGTGGAGTTCTGAGGTTTTGGGATGATTAGTGGAGTGTTGTTTGGGGTATGGCAGGTGTTACATTATTCTTTGGTAGAGCAATGTGATGGTGAGGAGCGGGATGATTCTATTGTTTTGGGATATTTTGAGGAGGTGTAGGGTTTTGAGTGTTGGGAAAGTTGATATCTGGGGTGCTGAGGGAAAATGACAGGCTTGCCAGATTTCAAACCGGATCGAGTTCTTCTTGGAATTTCAACAGTTTCTGTTCAAGTTGTAACACATTCTTTTTTGGAACCCGAATACCCTGGCCATCAGTGGCCTCTACCCGTTCAGTTGTGTTCTCTTTCCTGATATTGTTTAAATCTTCCATTTTGCCTTTATTCCTGCCTTTAATGGGATTAAGAGGAGGAATGGGTGGAGGGCCGCTGGATCTTGTGAAGTAAGATAATGATGCTAGAGTGCACGAACTAACCTTTGGGGAGGGGAATAATAAAAACAAAAATAAAAACAAAAGGTAACCAAGTCAGTGAGGATTATAAGAAGTATTGCAATATTTAAACACATAGTGCAAGAATGTATAGCGTGTCCTAATTTGGGAATCTCTTTGTGAGTGAGGTAGGCCTAGCGATAAATTGATTTGGAGAACTTAGAATGTTAAATGCCTCATTTTATTGATAGAAATAGACGAATCCCAAAATGCTACTAAATAAACAAGAAATAAAGTCATTAATGACCATTGGCCTTATTACATCCATAAAGCAAAAAAGGTAAAATCCTATCTACTTGGTCTTAGAAGGACCTTCCCCGTACTCGGCAGCTCTGGCTCCTTCGAACAGCTTTCCTAATTCACGAAGTTCCAGCAACAGGTATGCTCTGGCTAAATGTCCGCCTTCGATCCCTTCAGCCTTTTGACAGTCTTCAATCCTCTTGAGAAATTTCCCTTCCAGTTCTACTATGCCTCACTCCAAGTATCCTAGCATTTTGTTAGCACTGATAGCCATGTCTTTTCATTCATCAATCAGCTTCTGGTTGGACTCTTGTATCTCGCAGTGTTCGCTCTCGCATTCACAAATCCTTTTGTGTAGCTGGTTATACTTGACTTGCACCTCGGCCTTTTCATCTATAATTCTATGACCTCGAATGAACCCTGGTTGGCCCAGATCATCCCAATTGTTTTCCAACCAACCCAAATAGAAAGGGGTACAACCGGCATGATATATGTCTGGCTCGATGGTGTCTTTATCCATTACGCTGGGCTTGGCACTCGTGGGGACTATCATCATTTTGGAAGTCAGCCCGAAGATGGCTCATCTTGTCGACCCTGGGTATGACTTGCTTCCTACTTGCTTGCCTCATAACTTGAAGAGGGACGTAAGGGTATGTTCCTCTTAGACCAATCAATATAAGGAAAGGTGCATCTCTGGATCGGGCGATGAACTCTTCTATCGGAAACCACTCGAACATCCATTGAACTTGTTCTTCAATCATGTTATCAAAGAGCTCAACCCATCCTTTGGCATTCTTAGGCTGAGCGAACATGTTGGGGATGTAATTCATTCGCTTAATGGAGGAAAGTGATGTGGTCATCCCAGGTTCTTCGCTGAATTTCTTGTCGGTATTCGCCCTTTTGGAGATGTTCTATGAGCCAAAGATGAAGTAGCAGATTGTAGCCATCGAAGTGTTTCGCCCTTCGTTGACACTTCTCTAAGGCTCGGTATATGTCTGCGATGATCATGGGTACAATGCAGAATTTCTACCCACCAATCCCCTCCATTAGGGTCTTAGTTACCATAGCCAGCCTAGTATGGATTCTCCCTTTCTTAATTGGAAACACGATCAAACCCAGGAAGCAAAACATAAAGACGAAAACCCTACGATGGATATGTCCCAAGGATGTGATGGCAAACTCGTCATGGTAGGTACGGTATGATTTGTTGTGGTCGTACCTGTCATACAGGTAGTCAAAAGGGATGTACGATTCCTTCAGGCATACTAATTCTGCATTCTTCTTTAAACCAATCATTTTCAGGAAACCCTTGCCTGTGTTGTTCTCAGGCATTAGCAAACCCGGAGTTTCCCATACTAGACCAGCTAGTCCTTCTATCTCCTCTAACAAAGGCGTCATCTCTATATCCCCAAAGCGGAACACGGCCCTTTTACAATCAAAAAATAATGTAGCAGCTTCTATTATCGTATTATTAGGATGGACCTCCAGGAGGGATGGTAGATTACCCAGATATTTTCTGACGAGGGTTTTTTCACTAGAATGTAAATCTTTCCACCAGCTTAGCGATGCTGGGTGGATGTTGGTGACCATGCCGAATCTGGGGACTTCGTGCCTCATATTTCTGCAAGATAAACAAGGTTAGGCCCTTACCCCCACCAGACTCAACTTTTTAATATCAACAATTAGCATGAAGCATCTAGTTCTCAAAATAAATGCACAGAACGTGATGATGTCCGTTTGAGTTTAGGGAAACCCAGTAGACCTTTGGACAAGCCTATCTTAAAGGATCATTATGTTGACAACATAATTGACCCGGCTAGATTTGACCATGATGCATGCGCAATTTAAACAAAGTAAGTTTTCTATGGGGTTTTAGACTGGTACCCTTGAGCGGACAAATCAAGGGGGAAGGCACAGAACTATCGACTGCACCGCTGATCGACTAGTTTTACTACAAATAAGCCTTTCCAAATTTAAGGGGTAATGATATAGGAAGAGCGCATCCACTCATCAAGTGTTGCTATAGTATTTGTTTGGCACAAGTGGAGTATGATGTTGAGCATGATTATACAATAATTAAAAGCATGTTGACATGTATTTACACGTTAAGAAAGCGATAAATACAGTAGTTTCATAATTTAAAACAGTTATAAATGAAGGAAACAAGAAAGATATGTTAGTTTTGCTTTTGAAAAAGAAATTAAATGCTTAAAAGAATTAAACAAATAATTGCACATAGGAAGGGGTACAAATTCACAAAAAAGGGTATGAAATGGTAAAAGCCGAAATATCCCTAGCAAAGTCGCCATGCTATCGCGCCCCCTTTTTCCCTCCGCAGAAATCGGGTTCATGACATTTTGGTATGGACAACTCACTCCTTTTGGGGGTTTGCGTTTTTAAAGATTCACCACCTAACGATTTTTAAGGTGCGTTAGGGCACCTATAGGATTAATTTATAACTACATTTGGTAACCAAAGAGAGGGTAAGGGCTTGAAATTATCCTAAGGGGAAGGTGTTAGGCACCCCTCAGGATCCACTAGTGTGGTTCCCGGCCAAACATTTTTTGTGAATTTGTACAAGTAGCAAATAAACAAGTATGACTCAAATAGTAGGGAATTTAAATTTTAATACACAGGTGTTTGAAAACATTTAGTGAAAAGCAAAATTTTGAAAAGAATTACAATCTAAGCAGGCTTATGAATGTAAAGATGAGTGTCCTAGGTTTGTTTATAATGTGGATCACATTAATACAATACCCGGTATGACACTCCTCAAAGAGGGGCTACACGTGGTATTAACGCGCCGGTCATCATATCCATATCTACCCTTTCCCGCCCCGTGAAGGTAACTAAAGCAAGGGTTGGTCTCGACCCCTATTGCATGTTGTTACCCGTCCCTTCCTATTTGTCCCGGAGGAATTTAGGACTATTATCCTCTAAGAAGGAGGTTCTAGGCAGAACCTCAGGTTTAAAGGCAAAATACTAAGGCGACATACAATGACAAGTAGGACTTCAATTAAGGGGAGCAGGGAAGACAAACGAAAGGCTCAAATATACCTCTACAGTTAATGTACATAGACAACCTGACTCATACACAATTAAAGTCTAAATTTAAATCCTATTCATGGTATCTAAGTGATAACAGCAGAACCAGATTTATTATATGACTCGGAAAAGAAGTCTGAATCAGGCTTGCCTACTGATTTTAACAATTGATAATTAAAAAAAGGCAGTTCTGGTTTTATTTAAGTTATTATCTAAGGCTTGCCTAAGCGTAAAGCAATATGCAATAGTCATTCAGAGTTATTAAAACAGTTTGGAGATTATTTTACCTAAAACATGTTGTTCTAGTTGATATGAATGCAGAGATTGTTACCAATTTTATTCAGAAAACATCACAATGTGAAATTATTACTACCTTATTACCTTTTCATGAATCGGTAATTAACTAGGAGTTTTAAACAAAATGCAAATAGGATCCTAGGAAATGATATCTAATATGAAAATGTGGATGGCAGGATTGTTAAAAAACAGAATCCCTAAGGCATGATTTCTAAATGTACTCAAGAGTTGCAGAATTGTTGAAGACAGACTTCCGAAAGTACAAGAGTAACATCTTTTATGCCAATGTTGTTATCGTCCTAGGAGCAGGATTTCTAAGTGATAGACATAAATCATGTATTATCAAGAAACATGGGACCTAAGAGCATGATCTCTAATGCATGTATGAACCCTAAGCATGGTTTCTATTGCGCAATTAGAAATGTAACCCTAATAACATGTTTTCTACCTTTGACAACTATAGCATGCATATTTACCCCATCCCTTTTCACTAGCAAAGCCCAATACTTGTTTAGAACAGGTTATTACAGACCAACATCGAAATGAATTACATAAGTAGCAATGAAAAATAAGATGTTACACTATAAGAAGCCTGATTAGGACTTCCTCTCTGAGTTACATAATCAATCACCTCAAGTGCCAAGATGGTTTCATAGCTTTTCCTCATATCTAGGTGTGTCGGAGTTCCCTAAGGACCTCAAGGGATCCCGGGCAGTGCTCAGACCCAGATTTCATAGCCAAGACAGAGTAAGTGTAGTGTGAAAAGGTCAGCTTTCATATGTCCAAGTTTATAAGGAACTCAAGGGTCCTAAGGCAATGCTCATACAAAAGGGGCAGAACCTAGTGTTCTAAGAGTATAGTGAAAGTGCAGGTCATATGTTTGAAAGGAGTTTGTTTAAAAACTGGACTGACAGGTCCATTTTGAAAGCGATCAGTAACAGAGAGGGTTGAAAGATGTTGTATTAGTAAGACATAGTTCAAACACTTCAGGGTAAGACCACACACAGCAAGTGGATGAATTCAGTAATCACATATGGGGTAAAAGTGGATTTGGGGATACATATATATTGACTAAAGACACCTGACCTCAGTAGGAGTATTAGGACAGGTAGGGACATGCTCAGAGATAGTTGGACACTAGCATAATCACAAACCAGTCATGAAACACATAGAGAAGGGATATGGGATTTGGGATTCACAAAATGGTAAGCGCATAGTAGGTAAAAGAATACAATCGTCCAGGCATGCTTGAATTACATGAATTTAAGGGGAGGGGAATCATATCAACATGCTTATATACAAACTTCACAACAAGACCACAAGTAAAGCAGGCCAGAAATAAAAGAAACTGAAGCAGAAATAGAAACATGTTGTTGTTGAGGCTTTAAATTAAACTAGGACATACCAGTGAAGATAGAGGTAAACAAAATGAAGGAACCAAGGTTTACATGTGATTAGCCTTGGCTTGCAGCCGGCCAATAATAGTAGAATAACACTAAATTTGTCACTAAGAGAGGGGTTTTTGAAAGCCAAGTCTGATGTCTTATTAATGAAAGACTTAGGGTTTTATAGCTTTGAAAAAAATAGGTAGAAAATAAGGTAACAAGTAAAGGTTTAGCACAATTATGGAAGTAATCACAATTAGAATCCAATTAATACAAGTACTCCCCTTTAATCAAGGAATTACAGCTTCAACGGATACCAACAGGGATAATTAAAGAAAGAAAATCAGTTTGAGAAAGATTGATTTTTACCAAATAAGGGGTAGTAAAAGTATAGAGCATATGATTGAGTCTAAGTAAAAAATATATTAATTTGAGGAAAGGATTCAACAAGAATGAAGCAGAGGAAAGGATTCAGCAAGAATGAAGTACCATAGCAAATAAGGGAATGGAATCAATTAACTTAAATAAACGAGTAAAATTTTAGGGGTTTATAAGAAAACCTTGCAATCAAACCGTAATTTAAGTAAATCAGGATAAATCAAGAAGGAGTTATGATTCTGCACTTTGACATATAAATAGAGAAGAATGCACAGGCGTATCAGACATGCAAGGTCAACCATATCGACAAAAAGAAGCAAGAGATTAATACAATCATACAGAAGTGGCACGAGTAGGCTAAGGACCAAAAAGAACCTACTCGAAGCATGGTAATCAACAGAAACTTAACAAAGTCAAGTAGCCATGGCTACACATAGAACCAGAGTGAAGAAACTAATCTAACACACAGCAACAAGTAAAGAAGGTCAGGCCAACACACAGAAACAAGTAAAGAAAACCTTTAAGACTCACAGTAACAAGTGAAGAAAATATTTAAGAAATTAGGGCTTTTAGCAGAGTTGAGTTAAAAGCGGTAAGAACTTAGAATCGGTCAAGATAAATAAAGAAAAGGGTCTAATCATAAAGAAATCGATCAAATCAAACAAACAAAGATAGTTTCAGAACCCCGAATAAAACCAAAATAATTAGGGTTTTCAACGTGATGAATCGGGTAGAAGAAAAACATAAATAAAACATTTAAACATAGTAAAATCATATGATAGTACTAAAAATCAAAGGAGAAGTCAAAAAAAAGGGGTTAAGAAACCCTAGTCTTGAAGACGAAAAGTCACTTTGAAGAAATCGGGAAAAACCTCTGAGGAAAACACCAAAAGCCCATGATATACACAGATCTAAGATAGATCTAAAATAAAATCGGAAAATCTTTAGAGTTAGGGTTTCGGAGAACCCAGAGAAAGTGAGAAAACCTTAAAATGTTACCGGTTTTAGCCGGAAGAGTCATAGATCTTACTCGAACGGCCATGGATGGCTGAAAAACGGCATGAGAAACCAGGGGAGACGAGTGAACCGCTTCTGGTTCACTTGAAGGCCTCAAAACGATGACACACGTTCAAGAGGGAGCCCTAAGGCTGGTAGGTGGCGAGAACACCACAGATTCTGGCAGGGAGATGGCCGGGGAAGGTGGATAAGGTACATCATAGAGGATGGGAGAAGAGAAGGTTCTAGAGAGAACCAGAGATAGAGAGAGGGAGATGAGAGACCAGTTGAGAGAGAATGAGCGGGGGAAATGAGAGATGGGGGGGTAGTCTTTAGGGTTTAATATGGTAAGAGTGAATCCGGATCAGGTCTGGGCCGGTATGGTTTGGGTTTGGGCTTCGGTCCGGTGGGTTTTTTAATTGGGTTGGGGGTCTGTGGGTTTAGGCTAGAATTGAAAGCCAGTTTTGTCTATAAGTTAAATAGCCATTTTTTCCCTATTTAATTTATAGAAAATAGTAGATAATTTCTAAAAATAATTTAAAAATGCTAAAATAATTTATAATACATAATTAGCAATTTAAAGATACAGGATCCAATTTTATGCATATAAAACATAATTAAATCTTAAAAGGGCTAAAATTGCGAGTATGTGCAATTTTAGCTTTAAAATACAACAACAACAACAATAACAACATCCCAGTATAATCTCACAAGTCGGGTCTGGGGAGGGTAATATGTACGCAGACCTTACCCCTACCCCGAGGGGCATAGAGGTTGTTTCCAGGAGACCCTCGGCTCAAGAGAGCAACAAGAGATAGTATATTAGTACTATCAATAGACTCATAGTAAATAACATAAAATAACAAAATAACAAACATATAAGAAATATAGGAAATACGAAAAGGATGTAAGGTATACTAATATCCAACAAATATAGCCTTGCATCAGTAGTTGATCAGTAGCATCCTAAGTCTAACTCCTAAATGGCTAGTCTCCCTCTAGTGCGCTGTAGTAATATTCACAAACTTCCCTATAACCTACAACCTTAATGCTCGACCTCCACAATTCCCTGTCAAGGGCCATGTCCTTAGAAATCCTAAGTCGTGCCATGTCCTGCCTGATCACCTCCCCCAATACTTCTTAGGTCTCCCTCTACCTCTCCTCGTGCCCACCACCGCCAGTCGCTCACACCTCCTCACTGGTGCATCAATGCTCCTCCTCTGAATGTGCCCGAACCATCTGAGTCTTGCTTCCCGCATCTTGTCCTCCATGGGGGCCACGCCCACCTTCTCTCGAATATCTTCATTCCTAATCTTGTCCATCCTTGTATGCCCGCACATCCACCTCAGCATCCTCATCTCTGCTACTTTCATCTTCTGGATGTGTGAATTTTTAACCGGCCAACACTCGATCACATACAACATAGCAGGCCTAACCAATACTCTATAAAACTTACCTTTTAGTAACGGTGCTACTTTCTTGTCACATAAGAATCCCGTTGCAAAACTCCACTTCATCCACCCCACCCCTATACGATGTGTGACATTCTCGTCGATCTCCCCGATCCCCTAAATAAATGACCCAAGGTACTTGAAACTACCCCTCTTAGGGATGACTTGAGAGTCGAGCCTCAGTTCCACTCCTGCTTCCGTCGGTTCGGCCCCAAATTTGCACTCGAGGTATTCCGTCTTCGTCCTGCTCAGCCTGAAACCTTTAGACTCAAGGGCATGTCTCCAAACCTTTAGCCTCTCATTGACGCCGCGTCCTGTCTTGTCATTTAGGACTATGTCATCAGCAAATAACATGCACCATGGCACCTCCCCTTGAATATGATATGTTATGGTATCCATCACCAGGGCAAATAGGAAAGGGCTGAACGCAGACCCTTGGTTCAACCCCGTAACAACCAAAAAATGGTCGGATTCGCCTCTTACTGTCCTAACCCGAGTCTTAGCTCCATCATACATGTCTTTAATCACCCTAATGTAGTCAACCGGGACCCCTTTAACCTCTAGGCATCTCCATAGGACCTCCCTAGGAACCCTGTCGTACGCTTTCTCTAGATGGATAAACACCATGTGGAGATCCTTCTTCTTATCCCTGTATTGTTCCATCATCCTCCTAATAAGGTGGATAGCTTCTGTGGTAGATCGCCCAGGCATGAACCCGAACTGGTTATCTGAAATAGACACCGTCCTTCGCACTCTCATTGCTACCACTCTCTCCCAGACTTTCATGGTATGACTCAATAATTTGATACCCCTATAGTTGTTACAGCTCTGAACATTGCCTTTGTTCTTATACAGCGGAACCATTGTACTCCACCTCCACTCTTCAGGCATCTTATTAGTCTTGAATATAACATTAAACACCCCAGTAAGCCCTTCCAAGCCTGCTCTACCCACACACCTCCAAAGTTCAACCGGAATTTCGTCTGGCCCGGTAGCTCTGCCCCTCCTCATCTTACGCATTGCCTGCATGACCTCATCGACTTCAATGTCCCTACAATAACTTAATTCATGAGGGTTGTTGGCATTCCTCAATTCACCTAGCACAATATCCTGATCCCCTTCTTCATTTAGAAGTTTATGAAAGTAGGTCTGCTATCTACTCTTAATCTGGTCATCCCCCATCAAAACTTTGTCGTCATCATCTTTTATGCACCTTACTTGGTCCAGATCCCGAGCCGTCCTCTCTCTACCCTTAGCGAGTCGGAATAACTTCTTCTCCCCTCATTTTATGCACCTTAGCTTTAAAATGCTAAATGTAATTATAAAAATATGTAAAAATTATCTTATCCATATTTTGGAATAAATATAGAAATAAAATAGATGACTTATCAAAAAAATAATTTTGGAAATAATTATTGGGGATTTTATGGATAAAAAAGGAGAAAATAGATCAATTTAAACCTTTAAAATTATGGAAAAAATAATAAAACCCTTGGACATGCTTATATATGAATATATATACTATTTTGAAGGTATTTTGCATATTGAAAATATTTAGGGAAAAATTGGGTATCAACACATCATACGGACTTGCTCGTGCATTCAAATCACTCAAATAACATCAACAACTATGAACTTAGCATCAAAATCATGAAATTTCTTAAGAACATCAAATTTTCCAATTTTCTCAAATAAGGTCCGATTCATATCATTTCAAGTCCGTTTCTTACCAAATTTCACAGGTTCGACTCAAATCATGTATAAGACCTGTACCGGGCTCCGAAACCAAAATACGGGCCCTATACCAATGGTTTCAAACATAAATTATCTTCTTTACTTCATAATTAATTCAACAAAATAATTTCTGTCAAAAATTCATTTCTCGGGCTTGGGACCTCGGAATTCGATTCCGGACATACGCCCAAGTCCCATATTTTCCTACGGACCCTCTGGAATCGTCAAATCATGGGTCCGAGTCCATTTACCCAAAATGATGACCGAAGTCAACCTAAATTCATTTTAAGGTCAAAATTCATCATTTTTCATAGATTTTCACATATTGGCTTTCCGGCTACGCGCCAAGACTACGCACGTAAATTGAGGTGAGATAGAAAGAGGTTTTTAAGGTCTCAAAACACAAATTTATTTTTAAAACAGGTGATGACCTTTTGGGTCATCACAGTAATAACACATTTCTCGAATAAAACAACAAAAATCTTTCTAGACAACTCAAATAAATGGGAATGAAACGTTATCTACAAACAATATAGCTAAACCCACAAAAGAGGACAATATCACAAACCAAAATCAGAATGCATAACATTTATGTTTTGGCACACAACTCGATCCAACACAAAACCTGTTACGGTGGTAACCCGATATCATGGACATATTATAGCGGCGACCAACCCGGTCCTATTATAACAATGTTGCGGCAGCAATCTGTTCCAACATATCAATTAATACGTAAACATTCAAAAAGCAACCAAGCATGGAAAAATTCATAAAATAGCGAAAAAGAGTACGAATACACATAATTCATTAAGAAAAAAAATACACGAACAAGGTGTGATGGGCAATATAATATCCAAGAGCTAGTTTCACACATATATCTCAATAAGGGCTCAAACAAGTCATTAATACGTAATCAATCAAGTAATCACACAATCCAACGTAGCATATGATAATAAGGCATGAAACAAGTAAATACTTGAAATAAGTAAAGGCACGAAACAAGTAAAAATATGAATTAATCTAGTTTTACCCGAATGCTTTAACCCGTGACAACATATATGCACTCGTCACCTTGCATATATATGTCACGACCCAAAATCTCAATCTGTCATGATGGCTAACACGGTTGCTAGGCAAGTCGGATGTAACAATAAAGAATCAAAATAACGGAATTCACAAAAATAACATAAGCCTGAAACCTCAACATAACAAAATACCATTAATACATGATAAATCCCCTAGAAACTAGTAAATACAGAGTCACGAGCTCTAATGCGGAAGTACAACTTTGAAATGACTAAATAGAATATTGTCTAAAATAAAGACAATAGTACATTAAAAAAAAAGACATCAAGAGTGTGGGCAAGAATGCAGCTCTACCTCGTCTGTCGAAACTCAGCTCAACGAGCAATTCTGCTATGGGTAACTAGTCCCAACACCTGGAACTGCACAATTAAGTACATAGTGTAGCATGACTACAACCGACCCAATATACTCAACAAGTATCATAACTAACCTTTGTAAGGTAAAAGAAGCAAGAATTATAAATGATACTTGTTATAACATGTACAATTTTATCGATTTAACAAGCACATAAAAATAATATGATTAATATAAAGCACAGAAGGAACTAGCTGTGTGCGTGAGTGTACAATTTCTCAAGTACTTTACTCACTAAATGATACAACATATAAGGGTGATGTGCAAATGAATCAGGTAAATAACCACAGAAATTACAAGTAAAGATGAAATGCAAATCCAGAACAAACACTGGCCATATTTTCCTCAACCTTTCGATATCCGTACAAAATCAATGATGAATTTTCTTCAATATCCACATGTACTCCATCAAGAAAGAAACATGAGAGGGTAACCCTATGAGGATGGATCCGTATCCATACACAAGCATGGCCAAGTCAACGTACTAACAGTTGGGCGTGGTCACATGCTCAATATCATAATCCGCCAACATACTCAGAGGCATAACAACACAATTCCCCCGGTGTGGTCACAGGCATAATAATTCCCCCGGTGTGGTAATTTTGGGGTGATTAAGAGAGCATTCAGCGGCTTTTAAGCCTTAGGGCGGTGTGATTTATGCTAGGATCTCGTGTGGTGATTCTTGGTTGAGGATTGTGGTATTATGGCGAGGAGAAGTATCAATTTGAAGGTAATTCAGAAGGAACTAGGATAAATAGTACAGCTTGGTAGTAGGTTGGATCGGCATGGTAATGGATGCGATTGGCTCTTTTGGTCCTTATGAGGTAGTGAGTTTCTATAGGTGTTTTATGGCGGTACTCTTAGGTTTTGGTGGCATGCGTGGCTTTGTTGAGTTAGAGAGATTCAGTTCTGATGGTTTGGCTATGTGCAAGTGGTTTCGGAGAGTTCTCGATGGTTTCTACCACGGTTTGAGATGTATATTTTCTACTGGCGTAAGGAGCATGTGATGTATAGTGATTTTCTCCAGATGAAATCAAATGAAAAGTTCTTGGCTAATTGAATGAGTAGTTGCTTGTAACTCGGAGCAGATTACGAAGTTCTCGTATTTTTTGTATGATGGCATAGTATATGCGGTGTGTTCTGTAGGATTGAGATTTGCATGTGTAAGATCACGGTACAGTTTTGAAGGGGAGGTCATGAGTCCTTATGCAACATGGGTAGTTTTAGATGACTAGGTAAATAACATTACTATTTGGTATGGCTTGATGAGAGTATACATTTCAGAAGGGGGACGTGTTTTGATTTATGGATACTTCATTGGTATTGCGGCACTCTCCTAGTTGATCGACTGCTGGTGTTTAAATTTTGCTTTGTGGCACAGAAGAATTATAGAATTATTCCTCGCGGGATGATCGTGTATGAGAGATGTGCTAGACATTCAGGCGGTGGAGTTGGGATCAGATATGGTGATTCATGTGTTCTATGGATTTGGAGACTAGGAGCTCTCAGTAGCAGATTATTGTATGGTTGTGGACTGTGAAGTGTGGTCGAAGCTAGCCAGGTGATAGTACGTGTTATAATTCAGTCATTTTGGACTTTCGGAGGATTATTTATCTATTTGTGGGAGACCATAATTGATTTGGGGGTCCATTGGTAGGCCCAATTAGGATGTGTATTCTACACCGACTTGGATTGGTTGGCTTCATACTACTATTGCTGAGGGATGTGCCATTTGGTTTTGAGATTATTCGTGTTCTGAAATGATCTATGAGTTACTCTTTATGCCACGAGGAGTAGTGATTCGTTGGTTATATACACATATGGTGCAGTTCTATTTGAGCTTTATAGCAAAATTTGAGCGAGATGAGTATTTGGGTATTGCATGATTGATTGCGCATTGGTTATGTTCTTTCCTGATTGTGGTATTGTGTTATTTTCTCTCCATGGTTATGGTAATGCACTTTGGGTGCTTGATGTCGAATTTTGTGTGGTTATTGATTTTGAGCAGGGTGGCTCGAGGTACATAGTATGGACCAGCGTTTGGATGGGTCATGTATTGTAGCGGAGTTATGTTGAGGCATGATCCTTTGTGTTAAATTCGTGTGTTTTGGTTATACGGTGTGTGATAGGTTCTTAGCATTGCTTTGTGCAGTACCTATTGAGCTTGCGAGATAATTCCCTCGTCTAAGTCATTTTCCATGATTAAGTACATTTGGAATGTTGTTTCTTGGTGCACGAATTGCATGAGTTGCGACTTTAGACTGTATTAATGTGTCATGTCACTAGAGTGATTATGTTAGATGGGATGAGGTCATCATACCTAGAATAGGTGCTATCGGATCAGATTGCAGTATATTTGGAAGGATATTGATGTTGGTCGGCTTAGAAATTTGCTATAGTTCCTATCAAAGGAGAGGGAGTTCCAAAACATGTTGGTCTGATGAATGGTTATGAGTTTATGTGTGTTTCTTTCATCATTGGCAATATATGAAGGTGTTAGAACGAGGCTCTATTTGATAAGAGATTTATTACCGGTATTGGGTTGTTTTGAGCAGCTACTGTGATTAGAAGTTATTGCTATGAGTATTTGAGTTATATGGTATATCATGTGATTTCATTTTGGGTTACGAATATGGCTTGATACAACTTGTTCAGACTTATATAGTGTGTAGATGCAAGATTCTGATTTTATGGAACATTTCGGGTGTGAAAAATTTGGTTCTAAGGCTTATGGGATAGGTTGTATTAAGAAATTTCATTCATGTTATGTTATAAAACCTATATGGGATAGGGTGATGTGGGATCACCCCCGTGTATTGGAACAACTCTGGGCACGTTCGAGGACAAACGTATGTTTAAGTGGGGGAGAATGTAAAGACCCGACAGGTCATTTTGAGCATTAGCATTTCGCTTGCTAGTTTTGGGGCATGAGTAGCTCCGTATGATGTATTAGGACTTGTGTAGAAAATTTGGGTTCATTTCGAGTTTATTTGATATGTTTCGACGTAGGTTTTTGGAAGTCGAAAGTTCGAAAGTTCATTAATTTTGTTTTGAGTGCATTTCGTCATTTTGATATTGTTATGTGTGTTTTGAGGCCTCCAGTAGGTCCGTATTATGATATAGAACTTTTTGTTATGTTTAGACGGGGTCCCGAGTGGCTCAGGTGAGTTTCACATAGTTTTGGGTTGTGTTGCGCTCATTTTTCTTATGTTTCGACGTCGTTTCTTCAAGTATAAATGGTATCACATTGAACAAATGAGCTCTGATCCGTATCGTAATTATGGAGTCATATAAAAAAGAATCGTTAAATTTGGATACCTTATAAGGATTTTATGGTCATTTTACTAAGAATTGGGTTGCCAGATTTTTCAGATTAATTACAAAATTGTCACTGCTGCGTATTTAAAAATCTGCACTATTTTCAAATATTAAAACCAACAAATTTCCTTCAATATAAGGTCAAATGGAGTGATTCAAGAGCCTATCTTGACTATAATTTCACAAGGAATCCATTGGAGGTATCAAAAGTAAGTTTCAAGATCTTTTAGTACAAGAAAGGAGACAGAACATTGTTAAAATGAGGGTTTTATGCATTTAACATATTTTGAGTTTGGAAGCTCAGAATTGGGCAATTTTTCGAGCCGCCTTTAAGCATATTAATTGGGGTAAGTGTTTTCTACTCGGTTTTGGTTATATATCATGAATCTATCTTCAATTTTAGCTTTGGGTTGATGAATTTTACAGAAGAAATTGGGGGTTTTGTTCTAAAGTTTCATAATATGAATTCTTGAGTTTTGAACACGGAGTCGGATTTGAGTGAAACTAGTATGGTTGAACTCATAATTGAATGGGTTGACGGATTTTGTGATGTCGGTTTCGAGGTGCGGGCTCGAGTTGGCTTGTTGGCCGATTTTGGGCTTTTGATTAAAGATTCGACCTTTCCCGATTGGGATTGGTTTTTTTAGCTTTGTTTGATGTATTTAAGTTGTTTTTGATTAATTTCGAGCCATTCGTAGGCCGGAATACGCGTGATGTGATTCTTGAAGCATCTCTTGGCTTGCTCGGTGTCAGAATTGTCTTGTTTAAGATAAGTAAATCTTCCAAGCTTAGTGTTGAGGGTATGAAACCCCGAAATACGTGTTATGTGATTGGTATTGAGGTGACGCACATGCTAGGTGACGAGCGTGTGGGTGTGCACCCTATGAAATGGGACTCTGATGTTCCCATGGCCTTATATAGTGGCTCTATTTTGTTGATATTTGTGTTTTCATCATGTGATAAAGTAATTGAGCTATCAATCATGCTAGATAAGACGTCATTCATGACTTATTATATACATTGATATATGGGTATGGAGAGACACTTTATACTCATTATTTGGAAAGAAAATGAAACATTTTATTTATTGTGGAAAGGATATTTGGAAAATTACAGTTTTCAAACTTACTCGTACTTTTGGCATTTTCGATAAGAGATCTGGGATTTTCTTTCATTGAGATATTTGAAAAGCATGACCATTTTCTTGAACTGTGAACGAGCTGAGTATTTTTCATCTCTTTTATACTTGCAATTATGTTGTTATGACCTGTTGTGGAAATATTGGCTTTGGACCTGATCTTGTGTTAGCTCGTCATTGCTTTGAACCTGAGCTTAGGTTTGTTACTTTTTGAGTACATGGGGTCGGTTGTACTCATACTGTACTTCCTACACAGTGCGTGCAGATCCTAGATGTAGATGTTGCTACGTTCGATGGTTGCTGGATTTGAAGGCGTACCCACGTTCCTATAGTAGCTGTCTTTTGTTCACGGTAGCCTTAGACTATAAAATTCTGTTTATGTACTTTTCAAACAAACTGTGTAATTGTTCCATTGTTGCTTTGTAAAATCTATTCGTAGAAACTCATAATTTGTACTACCAGTCCTTGAGAAATGTATAAGATTTAGATAATTCTCTTATTTAATTATTTTATTAAGTTAAATGAAACTGGATAATTGTTAATTGGCTTGTCTAGCGGGTTGGGTTAGGTGTCATCACAACTGGTGAATTTTGGGTCGTGACAAAAAGTCAACCATGTGCCCACACCACAAAAACCAACAAAAGTTACAAATTTTGAATACCCATTCAATTACGAGTCCAAGTAAACTAATTTCATCCAATTCCATCCACAAATCGACACATAAATCTCCAAATCTCGCCCTCTAATAACATAGTCTAAAATTCCCAAATTTCACTTCAAATTCACATAAACTAAGTGTAATGATTAATGGATAATTAATATATATATCATTAAAAGTGATTAAACCTCACTTACCTCTTCAATTATAGCCAAAACCCTCTAAACAAATTGCCCTTAGCCAAGCTTCACAAGTCGAAAATGAGAGAAATAACTCAAACCCTCGATTTAATACCATGTCTAGCAATCCCGCTTCTGCGGGACCGCTTTTGCAGTCAAAATGCACATCTGCGCTTTTCACTAAACTCCAAACCTACCACTTTTGCGGTCCAACTCCCGCTTTTGTGGGTCAGCACTTGCGGAATCCTTCCTTATCTATGACTCATGCACATCCAACCACATTCTGCTTCTACGGAGTTTTCCTCACGGAAGCGCGTCCACTTCTACAGAATTCCATGTGCTTCTACGAAGCTCCCATGACCAGACACCTTCCGCATATATGGTCCATTATCAACATTTGCAGAATTCCCCGTGAGCTTCACACTTTGCTTCTGCGATCCTTCAGCGCACCTGCGACTCTGAATTTGCGGCCAAGCCAACCGCAGATGTGATTACACCAGAAGCCATATACCTTCAGCAATAACCGCCAAGCCCGAAATGATCCGCTAACCATTTGAAACACCCCGAGGCCCCCCGGACCCCATCCAAATATACCAACAAGTCCTAAAATACAATACGGACTTACTTGAAGCCTCGAATCACATCAAACAAAACCAAAACCACAAATCGCACATTGATTCAAGCCTAATGAAATAATGAACTTCCAACTTCTAAAACTAATTTCGAATCATATCAAACCAATTCCGAATGAACTCAAATTTTTCACACAAGGCATAAGTGAAAAACGGACCTACTCCAACTCCCGAAATCGAAATCTGAACGATGTATCAACAAAGTCAATTCTCGATTAAACCTGTAAACCTCCAAATCTTCAATTTTCTAACTTTCGGTAATAATTATGAAATCAACCTTTGGGCCTCCAAATCAAAATTCGTATATATGCCTAAGTTAAAAATCACCATACGGTTTGGAACCATCAAAACTCTATTTCGGAGTCGTCTATGCATAAGTCAAACTCCATTTAACTATTCTAACTTAACCTTTCAACCTTGGGACTAAGTGTCCCAATTCACTCCGAAACATCCCTGAAACTAAAACAAGCACCCCGGGAAGTCATAACACCATAAATGAACATAAAAAAGACAATTATTAGGGGAACAAGGCTATAATACACAAAATGATCGGCTAGCTCGTTATAATACATGCCCCAATATATTTAGCGAACAACAAGTAAGCATTTACAACCTAATTCCCTTAAGTCTAGTTTAACTACGATATTTACCTCATTTAAGCACAAGATCAACAATCCCAACCACTAGAATTAAATAAAATAATACCTAAAATAACCTCATCAAAAAGGTTAAAGTAAAGATGCATTCATGTAAAGGAAAGTTAATGTCCTTTGGTGGCAAGACTACATTCATCTCAAGTATACTCCGAAGCATGTCTACTCACATACTCTCGATATTGGATCCTCCAGACAATATATTAGAGCACTTACACAATATATTTTCTATATTCTTTTGGAATACAAAGGGAGAAGGAAGATGTAGACATTGGACCAAATGGTAGAACCTATGTCAACCCAAGAAAGAAAGGGGATTAGGTTTTAGGTCATTGTTTAATGTGTCAAAAGCTTTGTTTGCCAATATATGGTGGAATCTTAGGATATCAAAGTTTTTATGGTCCAACTTCATGTGGAATAAGTACTGCAAGTGGTGCAATTTAGAGAGGGCTCTCATGTATGGAGGAAAATACTGGAACCAAGAGAGGAAGTGGAGCATGAAATCTTAGGGGAAATGAATAGAGGATCTACGAATGTACGACATGATGCTAGACTGGAATTGGTTTTTTGTATCATGTATTACCTCCATATTTTCATATTAATGAAGAACTTCAAGAAGTTGCAGAATTGAGGGATGTAAAAGAATGGAAAAATCAGTTATTGTATCAAACTTTTCCTGAGGATATTGTTGTGCATATAAGGTAGGAGGTGCGCTTTGATCATACTGATGACTTCTGAGACACACCTAGGTGGATGCCAACTCCTTCAAGTAAATTTACAATGAGCAGTACCTGGCAAATACTGAGGCATAGAGCCACTACAAAGCCTGATTTCAAGCTAATGTGGATTAAAGGGCTACATTTCAAAATTAGTTTCTTTCTATGGAGACTATGGTAAGAAAAACTTTTACTGATGATTTATGGAGAAGAAATGGGTACATAATTATTACATCCCATACTTTTGTATGTTAGATCTGTTGTAAGTTAATGGACATAATTTCAAGGACAATATTATTTTGGGGGTTATAAGTGGTTATGCTAAGTTTAAAAGTGTTGAGGAAGTTTCATAAGGATTAGAGATCAACATATCAAAGAGAATAAGTTTCATCAATATAAATACCCCGTGCTTTCGGAATATGGCTTGAGCTGCTCGACATATGTAAGGAGACCTGAACCACAAATAATTTTGGTCATATTCAAGTATGCAAATAAAGAGCACAATATATAAAAAGATGAAGTCCCAAAATGATGTAGGACATAGAAGTTTAATAATAGTGGTTGGGAATAATATTTGGTGTGTATAAGGGGATATGGACTAGAATTATACCAAATGATAGTGATAATGAGTTTATGAAGTGTGTATAAGATAATTGTTATTTAAATTAATTGAGATCAAGAAATTAAATAGGTGTATAATTGGCTAAATCAAAAATTATAGTGGAAGATAAATTAAATTGAATTATTAAATAAATGGTGCAGTGGATAATATTCCACATGTCACATGGTGGCAACAACATTAGTAACTAGTCCACACCCATAAGTGGTGGTGGCACTATTAAACTCAATGTCTGAAGAGAGAAGATAAGGAGGACATATGTAAATGGAAAAAGGTTACAGTTATGTCTCTTGTTTCACTTCATTTGAGAATGAAATTAAAGAATAGATAGAATCAACATAGCATAGCAGCAAGGAACGTTAATTTGAGATGATTTCAGCGACATGAGCTCAATATTTTATGAAATCAAAGTATTATCTTTCTCAAGGACATCATACGAACGAAGTTTTTCCTACTTTTTTTTGACAATCCGCTAGGCAAGCGCCTAGGGCTAGTTTTTTATTAATAAAAGAAAATAAAAATACAACAATTAGGAAAAGTATAAATAAGGTGGACAATAGCACCGGTATTGTTACTCATATGCCTTGGATATATAATCACTCCTATACGCCTCACATTGCCTTATGATGGCAGCCTCATATAGAGGATTCATGGTGTATATGCCAGCAAAGTCTCACGAGGGCATATAATCTCATAGCCGTGTGGATATTTTTTTCAAAGGCATAGGACCAAGGCAACACAAACCAGGCTAAACCTTACCTTACTAATCCTACTTCGATCACGTCGTTACGTGTTTTATCGCGATTGACATGTGTTGGAAGGATTGCCAAGAAAACCGGCTCAGGTATGCTAAAGCTAACCCTTTCTTCTTTTGGCATAATCAAGAAACGAAAAGTAAACGTAATATTATTCCATAAATATTTCTACACTTAGTAGTTAATGATGTCTATGTTATTCAATCATGTAAAACGATATTCAAAGCATGTCTAAGTATGTTCCTAAGTCTATATTAAGGCATTCAATAAAGATGTTAATGTTCATAGTGTAGTGTTGTATGCATCTTCATTTACCATCAAGCTATGGCCGGTTGGGCAGTCATGCATCTTCATTTACCACCGAGGTATGGCTGGTTGGACAGTAATGCATCTTTATTTACCACCGAGCTATGACCGCTCGGGCAGTCATGCATTTACCACCGAGCTATGACCGGTCGGGCATGTTATGCATTTACCATCGTGCTACGACCAGTTGGATAGTCATTCATTTACCACCATGTTATGGCCTCTCTGGTAGTTATCACTGATCAGTTGGACAGTTAGTGTCATGATAATGATGTAGTCCGGACTATGGCATTACACACACACATACACATACATGCGAGATTGAACTTATTATACATGTTATGACCCTTAGCGGCAAGTCATATTATGGGTTGACTCTTATCCTTCCCTGAATAGTATCTTATTCTGGGAAAAATTCAGGAAGGCAGTAGAGTCAAGAATCAAAGGGAGTTTTTGGCCGGTGCTATTTTTGAAGAAGGAGGAGTCTGTTGGGTGATGTTGAAGTGTGAGAAAGACCGATGGTCTTGGGGTGGGCAGCCGGAATTCTTAGAATTAGGTTCTCGGCTTTTCTTTTGTCCATCTTTTCCTTTTAGTCTCCGTCCAATGTCTAGGATTTAGGCATTATTTTATAGGGGGTAGGAATTAGGTTAGGTCAAATGGGGAATGGGTATGGGCTTAATGTTTTGGGCTATCCGAAATTGTGCCTTTTTCAATTAAGACCAAACAAAATTAGCCTCAAATTTCATACTCTTTCTTCTAAAAAAAGACCAAAAATACTATACCATTTATTAATTAATCCTGCTTAAGTAAAATAACTATTAAAATAAAACTAACCGTTAAAACAAACCTATTTTTGGTAATTTTCAAATATCATACTAAAAGATAAAAAATGGAAAAATCATTGTAAAATTAAAATAATATTCCTGAAAATAAAGTAGAACTATTTTTTTGTATTTTTAAATTTTATGTAAAGTAGATAAATGAAAAGTAACTAGATAATATTAATTAGCTAAATAAAAGAAAATATTTTTTTTGTATTTTTATTTTTTGTGTTTAAAATAAAGTAAAAGAGTCAAAACTATTTAGAATAGCGATACTAAACCTAAATTAAATATTTACGCTAAAATGTGTAAAATCTTGGGGAGGATCAAAAATTACATGTCTACAACTGCCCCTCTTTGACTGGAAAAGCGAAGAGTTTTCAGACTAGTATCTGAGATGCCTACATATCCTTGGCTATAAAGGAATCAGGCCACGTGTAGTTCGGAATTAGGAAGAGTGATGGAGTACCGAGGTGGAGAGACGATTGAGGTACCATCGAGGTTCCGGTCCGTGGTTCCTGTTATTACATCAAAATAAAAAATAAAAAGACTAACTAAGCCTACCAGCTACGAGTTACAAGATTCCTATCTATGAGTCTTCTGAATCTTGATCTTGAGTCTTTGTTGGCTCTTCATGCGGACTCTGATCTGAATTCTTGACGCTTGTTAGCTGCAGGTACTGGTTCATTCCTTTTTCAACTTCTCGGATCAAGGCGGAACATGCAAATCTTGTGACTTCAATCATGTCTTGAGCATTCTACAACTTTTCTCTTCTTCTACACTTCGAGTTCACTTTTTTTCTTTTCTTCTTTTTTCTTTCTTTTATTCTGGATTGAGACTACTTCTTTTGGTCATCTCGAACCCTGTGCCTCAAGGTAAAACCTACTCAGGAACCAATACAAACAAACGAACGAAATTTTTTGCCCCAGTTTTTTCACTAGGAAAATTTCGTGAGTTATTGTAGCAAAAACTCTATACTACTTCATTATTGAAAGTAAAGAAAAGTCAAGATTGGTGTACCCTTGGGAAAATAGAGATTAGGGAGTTGAGACCCTATATCTAAAATGAAATTAACTAGGGATTGGAGACCCTATTGTTGGAAAATCATCAACTAGGGAGTGGTGACCTTATGTTGGAATCAACTAGGGGATTGGTGACCCTATGTAGGCATCAGGTTATGCTGGCATCAACTAGGGAATGGAGATCCTATGTTGGCATCAACTAGGGAGTAGTGACCCTATGTTGGCATCAGGTTATGATGGCATCAACTAGGGAGTGGGAATCCTATGTTGGCATCAACTAGGGAGTGGTGACCCTATGTTAGAAAAGGAGACTATGGAATTGCATACCCTATGCTAAAACGAACAAAGAAGGAAATTTTTTTTAAATGGAGACATCCTATTTTTTTCTTTTTTAAAAAAAAATTTCTAGAAGAAAGTCATCATACTAGGTATTTTTTGTAACTTAGGAAAAAGATTCATCAGACTAAGATTTCTATCCTAAGATAAATTTCATCAGACTAGGTCTTTTATCTTAGGAGAAAGATTCATCAAACTAAGATTTCGATCCTAGGAGAAAATTCATCAGACTAAGTCCCTTTTTGTTATCTTAGGAGAAAGATTCATCAGACTAAGATTTATATCCTAGGAGAAAATTTATCAGACTAGGTATTTTTTTTTATCTTAGGAGAAAGATTCATCAGACTAAGACTTCGATCATAGGAGAAAGTTCATCAGACTAGGTTTTCTATCTTAGGAAAAAGATTCATCAGACTAAGATTTCTATCCTAGGAGAAAATTCATCAGACTAGGTCTTCTATCTTAGGAGAAAGATTCATTAGACTAAGATTTCTATCCTAGGAGAAAGTTCATATACTAGGTCTTATATCTTAGGAGAAAAACTCATCAGATTAAAACTTCTATCCTAGGAGAAAGATTCAGCAGACTAGGTCTTCTATCTTAGGCGAAAAATTAATCAGACTAAGATTTGATCCTAGGAGAAAGTTCACAGACTAGGCCTCTTTTCTTATTCTTTTTTTTTTGGTATCTTAGGAGAAAGATTCATCAGACTAAGATTTCTATCATAGGAGAAAGTTCATCAGACTAGGTCTTCTATATTAGGAGAAAGATTCATCGGACTAAGATTTTTATTGGGAGAAAAATCCATAAGACTAGGACGCTTTATCCTAGGAGGAATAAATTTGAATATCAATGGCAAGATTTTATGCACAATAGCAAGACAAATAAAGGCAAAGATTTGAGAAACTTCCCTTTGTCGTCTTCTTCTCTTCTTTTCTTTTCGTTTCTTTTTTTGTTTGTTTTATCTTTTCTTTTTTTATCATTTTTTTTGAACCACTTTCCTTGCACTGCTTTGTTCCTGTTTCACACGAAGAAAATTTTTTCAGTTTTGAAAATGGTGGTCGGTTTGTGGCCTTGAGTTTTGGGCAGCTTGGCTTCTACTCAATCAGCTTGAGTCGGTTTCAAGAAACTTTTGCTCTTCATCAACCCTAATTGTTCCATACCCAGTACCATTTGTATTTCTGGCTCAATCAGCCTTATCCTAACTGGAGATCTTTTCTTAGGTGACCTTTTCTATATCTTGAATGACTTCCTTCTTTTTGAGCAATTTATCTTTTAGAGAGAATCACTAGTTATCTTTGTTCACGCCAAGTAGGCTAACAAGAGTCTTTTGGGGGAGCCTTTGCCTGAATCCTCAAGGTATGTTGAAAGTAACAAATGAGTATGGTGGCCAAATTTACTTTATGCAACTGAAAAGTTGGTAGCAGATTTTCAAATCTTTTTTTGCTTGTTTTGACAAGGACTGGCTCAGAGTGAAGAACACAATGATGCAAAGAAATAAGTATTAACAAGAAATTCCCCTATCGAAAAGATAGAAGGGAGAGTTTTTTTTCTTTTTTTTCAATAACTAGCCTTAATGATCATAAGATGCATTTGGACTCAATGGCCTAATCTATCAAACTAATCCAATCTTCCCTTTTACCATTCTTATGACCTTTGAAATCGGGCTTGTTCGTGACGATCCTTTGCATTGGCTTCATGACTCACTTTCGACTAGTGGTGCCCCGAGGAGTTTTCACCAACAAGTCTCTCTCATTTATTTATCTCTACTTACCGTTGCCTTACAGTACCAGTGAGGGTTTTCACTAGTAAGACTCTCTCATTTTTCTTTTTTTCTTTTTCTTTTGCTTTCTTATGTGAGCAACTTGACAGTATTTGTCGTGTGAGAACCGTTGCTCATTGCATGCTTCTCTTGGCATTCTTGAGGACATAACGGAGGTCCTTGTTTGGAAGGTTTTTGGATAGGGTTGGAAGGAAAGGACGCTATGAAAGCTCAAAATAGACTCAAAGTAAAGGGGTTTTAGACTTACAACTCTTGGAATCGACTCTTTCAAAAGTGAAATAAAATCTTTGCCCCAGTTTCAGATATTGCAGATTTTTGGATTTATTTTTTATTTTTTTTGAATTCTTATTTTGTTAAACTGAACCGTGAGGCTGCCTATGTATCTTTTTTTTAAAGGAATCAGGTCAAACGTAGTTCAAACATCTAACCTAACTAATTTTTTCATCTTTCTTTCTGTTATTTCTTTTCTTTCCTTCTATCTTTTTTTTTCTTTTTATTTTCAAAACAAGTTGCCCCAGCTTCTATTTTTTTGAGGGCATGGGCCTTTGATAATTCTTTTCTTCTTTTTTTCACTTGAACTTTCTAAAAGCTTCCCCAGTTTGTACTCTTGGGGCACAGACTTTTATTGATATTTTTTTTAATTTTTTTTGCTTTTGACTCTAAACATAATTCCAAAAGAGGGTGGTCAAAGAAAATAACACAGGTTCGAAAGGGGTAACAAAGGGTCTAAAGAGTTTGGGTAGCAGAAAAAGGGCCTCCCAGCCTTGAGAATGCCAAAGATATTATCTTTTTGCGATCACAGCATTGACGAACATGTCTGTCTTCTTGGTGCATCGTGGTCAACAAAACACTTTCCATCCTTTTATGTCAAACTTTTGACCAAGCTTCAATTGATTAAACATCCTCAAGTCCGATCGTCACAATGATATGAAGGTTAATTTTACTCGACCTTAATTCCCAAGTATTTCAACTCTTTATTCATTCTCAAAAAGTCTTGTTCTCAGTTATCCAATTCAAGCTTAAATCAGTTTTCTAAGATCTGGCCAAAAATTCCGCATGCATGTCATATCACTAAAACTAGCGGAAAAAGAACTAAGCATAGAATGATACAAAAGGACAAACTGTATTTTACTGAGTAAAGGATGGAAAGGTTTTAAAACAAGACAAACAACCTAAGATTAGAGTTACAACCCTAAAATAACCCGAATAATGAAAATAGCAACAAAACAAACGGACAAGACTCACACAGACAGAATTGAGGGATAGAAGGGTTTGACTCAATAAAACAAATAAAATCTGGATCGCAACCCTGAAATAACCCAGATAATAGAAAAAAAATCAAAACAAGCTACTAAGATTCCTTCCTAGTGAGGAGGGAATGACTTTTCAATTGCTAAGCTTGATATTTAGCCACAAATTTGCTCATCAGAATGGCCATGGCCTACTCTAATTTCAGTCAGCAAGTTCCCGAGAGGATTCTCATTCTCCATGTCACCAGGCATAATCCCCACAAAGTGTGCATCATCATGTGCAGTAAAAGGATTCTGCGTGAAATTCTGGGTGTCAATGTCTTGGATCACAATCAGTTTTTCCTAGATCATCCTTTCTATTTTTCTTTTCAAATCCCGACAGCTTTCAACGTGTTTCCCCCAGGTATTGGAATGGTATTCACACCTTTTAGAAGGGTCAAATATTCTTGCACGTGGGTCCACATGATTGGGAGGAATAGGTGCAATCATGTCATAATACTTTAGTTTCTCAAACAAGCTTGCATAAGACTCTCCTTTTGGTGTAAAATTATCTTTCAACCTCTGTTCCTCTCTATATCCCTGGCTTGGATCTGGGTTATAGGGCATTTGAAAATTTTGTGAAGGCTGGTGGAGATTTTGTGATGCTCGTGCTCGCCTTCTAGGGTATTTTGGTGGCTGGACAACATACTGAGGTGGAGTAACAGAGTATTGTGGGTTATGAAGTGGATAGTAATGCTCAAGGGAGTTATTGGAAAACAGACGAGACGACCCAAAAGTTGACCCGGTCGTGATGGTGTCTATCATGAAACTAGGCCAGCCAACACAACTCCCGAATCAACCATTATTCAATAAAAGTTATTTTTATACCATTTATTAATCAATAATCTCGTGATGTAAATTTAAATGAATAGTACAGAATAAATACACAAGCCCGACATCGGGATGTCACTAGTCATGAGCATCTACTACAACTGTCCAACAACATCAAGACCAATATGGCCAGGAAAATCACAAGAATACATAAGGATGAATAAGGAGGGAGAAAAGCAGGGCTGCGATCGCCAGGCAGCTACCTTGCTAACTCCGATGAACTTGCCATGGAGCTCAGAAATACCTGAATCTCCACACAAGGTGCAGGGAGTAATGTGAGTACGCCAACTCAGTAAGTAATAAAAGTAAATGAATACTAAGCAGTAAGAAATCACGTAAACCACGTCATAGAACCACAGTGGGTACAACATGTTTCCAAAACAAGATACAAATCAAATCATCTCGTTCAACTCCCATTTCGGAAAAATCCTTTGAAAAATGTCTTTTCTAACAATTTCAGTAGAAGTTCAATGTAATTTATAGGGAAAGTGATAAAAATCATAATCGGACCCTCGGCCACAACATAGTTCATATACAGCCCCTCAGGCAAACAGAAATTCATAACCATCTCATAACTTAAAAATCTCAGTTGAAGTAACAAAGCCAAATTAGTGACTAAATTCCGAACATCTCTCAAAAACTTTAATTTAACTGAAAGTTGTTTTAAATATTTGTTTAACATTTTCAATAGAGGCTCGGTCTAAAGATGATTGAAAACACTAATTTAATCAACATATTCGATAGAGACTCACTTTAAGGAAGAGTGAAAATAGTAAGTTCATAAACAGGTCCCTTAGGTCAAGCACCACTCGTATATGTGTATATATATACACCCTCGGGAAAGCCACTCAGTCGCTCATGTCTCAACTCTCAGCAATCAGCGCTCACACTCAGTACTCACGCTCAATAGGTACCTTATCATAACCATTACGACATGCAGCCTGATCCATATATCAATACGACGTGCAGCCCGATCTATATATATAGTCAACTACGCTCACTGTGGGTGTGCAGACTCCAAAGGGGCTCCTACAGCCCTAGCGCTATATCGTTGTGGCGTGTAGCCTGATATATATATATATATTGGTGCGGCGTGCAACCCGATCCCTAAATATATAATCCTCACAATTACGCCCTCGGCCTCTCTCAGTTATTAACCTCACAATCAGGCCATCGGCCTCTCTCAGCCATCAACCTCACAAGTCAATCGGACTATCAGTAAAATAGTGAATTCAGCCCAAAATATCATTTATAGCATTAAAACTGGGTAAATAAGGCTAAGTTATGAGATTAGTAAAACACAACATGATTGAGTACAAATATTAAGTCAACACAGTGAAGAATAGTAGTAAAAAACTCTAAGGGTCTAAACAGTTGGCACGCTGCCCAAATATGGCATTCAGCTCAAAACATAATAATACTTTCCAAAACACAGTAGTAACAAATAGTTTTCAAAGAAATACGAGACTTAATAGTCATACGGGACGGACCAAGTTACCATCCCCAATGGTACACGCCCCCACGCTTGTCATCAGGCATGTGCGTCACCTCAAAGTAGTGAAACGATGTGAAATCCGGGGTTTCATACCCTCAAGACATCATTTACAATCATGACTTACCTCAAACAAACGGAAATCTACACCGCGATGCTTTCTGCTCGACTCGGCCTCAAATCATCCCAAATCTATCCAGAATCAGAATCATATTATCAATACATGCCAAAGGGACAAAGCCCACGCGAAAATTATCGAATTAACTCAAAAATTCCGAAATTGGCCAAACCCGACCCCCGGGCCCACATCGCGAAATCTGATAAAAATCACATTAATATAATCTTCATCCTCGCATGAGTCTATACATACCAAGAACATCAAAATCGGACCTCAAATGGCCCCTCAAATTCCCAATTCAACTATCTAATTTTTCTTCCAATTTTCATTCCAAATTCCCAAATTAAATGATAAAAATTAAGACAAAATCATGGTATTTAACCAGATTTGGGTGAAGAACACTTACCCCAATCAATCCTCTGAAAATTCACTCCAAAATCGTCTTCTCCCAAGCTCCATAGCTCCAAAAATGCAAAAATGGCCTAAATCCTCGAAATAGAGTATTTTATAAGGCTGCCCAGGCTTTCCCTTTCGCGAACGCGGGACGACCATCACGTCCGCGATGAAGAAAAAAATATCGGCTCCCAAAATTCTCTACACGTTCGTAGCACAAGCCTCGCAAACGCGATACCTACTGGAGACATAACTACGCGAACACGATCACCAAAGCGCGAACACGAAGAACACAACATCAAAACATTGCGAACGCGCCACCCAAAGCATTAACGCGAAGAACAGAATTCACCACCTCAAGAACACTCTTCGCTAACGCGAGTCCTTGACCGCGAACGCGATGAACAAAAATCTCTGCAACAAAAACCAGCAAAACTGCCAAGTCCAAAAATTGATCCGTTTACCACCCGAAACTCACCCGAGACCCTCGAGACCTCAACAAAACATGCCAACATATCCCATATCATCATTCAAACTTCTTCCAACCTTTGGAATGCTCAAAACAACATCAAAACACCAAATCATCATCTAATTCAAGCTTAAGAATTCCAAAACTTCTAAATTTCGCTTTCGATAAAAAGTCTATCAAACCTCGTCCGAATAACTTGAAATTTTGCATACACATCACAAATGACACTACAGACCTACTACAACTTCCAGAATTCCATTCCGACCCCTATATCAAAATCTCACCTATCAACCGGAAAGCGTCACAATTCCAATTTCGCCAATTCAAGGCTAAAACTGCCACAAACCTTCAAAATACATTTCGATCATGCTCCTAAGTCCCAAATCAACTAATGGAGCTAATCAAATCATAAAATTCTAATATGAGATCATTTACTAACAAGTCAAAACTTGGTCAAACCTTTCAAATTTAAAGCTTCAAGGTGAGAATTGTTCTTCCAAATCTATTCCGATTATCCTAAAAACCAAAACCGACGATTTACATAAGACATAATACATCATACGGGGCTAGTCATGCCTGAAAACCGGCGAGCTAAGTGCGAATGCTCAAAATGACCGATCGGGTCGTTACATCATCCCCCACTTAACCATACGTTCGTCCTCGAACATGCCCAGAGTTGTTCCGAAAACCATCAAATCACTATGTAACTTTACCATGCACATACCCTGGGGTGATCCCACATCACCCTATCTCATATAGGTCTGATAGCACAATGTAACTAAAATTTCACAATCCAACCTAGACCATAAACCTTAGAATCAAATTTCCACTTCCGAAATTATCTACAAGATCAGAATCTCACATCTAGACATCGAATAAATCTGAACACGCTGTATTAAACCATAACAACAATTCAAGATGGGAATCACATGATATACCACACAACTCAAACACTCATAGCGATAACTTCAAATCACAGCAGCTGCTCAAAATAACCGAATACCGATAATAAAACTCTTATCAAATAAAGCTTCATTCCAACACTTACGTATATTACCAATAATGAATCAAACACAAAGAAAGTCATAATCATTCCTCATATCAACCATTCATGAAGCCATTTCTCCGTTGGCAAGGACAATAGTAAATTTCTAAGCTGAATATCGATATTATCCTTCCAACATGATGAAATCGAATCCGATAGTATTCATTCTAGATCCCAATGACCTCATCTCATCATATACGACTACTCTAGTGACATGACACATCAATACAATTCTCAAGCCACAACCCGTGCAACCTGTGCACCAATAAGCAACAGTCCAAATATACTCAAATCATGGAGAATAACTCAAATGAGAGAGCTGTACCGCAAGCTCACTAGTACCATCACAACACGATGCTAAAAACTCATCACACGCGGTAGAACCAGAACACACGAATCCAACCCACAGGATCATACCTCCACATAACTTTGTTGCAATGCACGATCCTGTCCAAACACTGGTCCACATGAAACACCTCAAATCACCATGCCCAAAATCAACTACCACGCGCAATCTGATGTCTAGTACCAAAAGTGAATCACCATAAACATGGAGAGCAAACGACACAATATTATACCAGTCCGAGAGAACACATCAAATGCGCAATCAATCATGCAACACCCAAATACCCGTCTCACTCAATTTCTGCTATAAAGCCCAAATGGAACCGCACCATATGTGCATATAACCAACAAATCATAACTGCTCGTAATACAGAAGAGTAACTCATAGATCAATCCAAAACACGAATAAGCTCAATAACAATCAAATGGCACATCTCTCAACAATAGCAGCTCGGAGTCAATAAATCTGATTCGGTGTAGAACAAGCATCCATGTTGGGCCTACCAATGAACCCCAAATCAACTCTGGTCCATAATAGATAAATAACTCTCCAAAAGTTCACAATGACTGAATCATGGCACATACTATCATTTGACTAGCTTTGCCCACATCTTCACAGTCCACCACCACGAAATAACCTATTTATGAGAATTCCCAGCCTCCAAATCCATGAAGCATAGGAATCACCCCATCCGATCTCAACTCTATCGCCTGAATATCTAACACACCTCTAATACTCGGTCATTCCACGAGGGATACTCCTATAATTCTTCTGTGCCACCAAGCAAACTTGAATATTAGCAGTCGATCCAACAAAAGAGTGTCGCAATACCATGGAAGTACCCTTAACTCAAACATATTGCCCTTTCTAAAAATGTATACCCTCATCAAACCACACCAATTAGTAACATCATTTACCTAGTCATCTGAAACTGCTCATTCTACCTAAGAATTTATGACCTTCCTTTCAGAACTGAACCATGACCTCACACATGCAGATATCACCCTACACGACATACCGCATATTCCATACCATCCTATGATAAATATGAGAACTTTATAATCCATTCCAAGCCACAAGCAGCTACGTACTTCCCAAGCCAAGAACTCTCCCATTTGATCCAATCTAGAAGAAAATTGCTATACATCACATGCTCCTCAGGCCAGTAGAAAATATACATCTCTAACCGTGGTAGAAACCATCAAGAACTCTTCGGATCCCATTTGCACAAAACTAAACTGTCAGGACTGAATTTCTCTAGCTCAACCAAGCTACGCAGGTCACCAAAAACCCAAGAGTGTTTCCACGAGACACCTGTAGAAACTCATTACCTCATAAGCACCCAAAGAACTAATCATATCCATTATCATGCCGATCCAACCTACTACCAAGCTGTCCTATTTATCCAAGTTCCTTTTGAATTACCTTCAAATTGATACTTCTCCTTGCCATAATACCGCAATCCTTGACCCAGACTCACCACATGAGGCCCATACATAAAACAACACTGTCTAAGGCTCATAATCCATTGAATACCCTCTTAACTATCCCTAAAAGCACCACGTCCAAAATACTTACCCTGAAGAAACTTTCTGAGAATCTAAAGCCATTACCTTCACCTTCCTGATACTGATATGTAGAATCCATAATGATATAGAAATGCTACAAGTCTTGACACCCTCCAATGTAAACCTTAGTTTCTAGCCAAATACACATCCTAAAGATCTCCAATTATTACATGTAAATCTTGAATCCATTAAAACCACTCTCGAAAGTCATCCACTCTACTTAGGTTTTAATCAAACTGATCAAATGAACCGAACGACCTATGCCCCATTTGTACAACAATACCTAAGGAAGTAACCCATCCTTCTAAGCAGCCGAGTGATATCATAATCTATACCCGTTACATCCCTTACAACAACAACTAATTAATCCAATGATTTCTCATATACCCAAAAAGCATAACACAACCCTTATCCAAAATTTTCCTTTACTTGATCCATCCTCGATCTCAGCCTTTGTAAGCCACAAATGATTCGTCGGTATACCTCAAACCGAAACTAATAAGGCACTTAGCCGCACAATCAACTTATCAATAGCAGACTCCCCCACTTAGCTCAAGCCATAGGTCAAAACACACGAAAACTTACAATGCCCATACTCTATTACTGTCATAATACCATAGTGAGATTAAACTAAATACTTCATAAGCTCATGCAACACAAACCATCTAGTACTTCAAATCATCTACAAATCTCGCATTCACCCTCACAATAGTGAAACCCACTCACATAATCGATTTAAACTCAAATTGCAACACACATATTTCACTGGTAAAAGGGGACTTCCAACAAACAACATAGGGATCACACGCCCTCAGGAAACCCTGCAGGAGATAACCCACCTGCTTCGCCTGAAACGAACATCTCTTCATACCTTTCCACCGTCATAAACACCATGTAATCACTTAATCTTCCTGAGTCAGAACTCATATCACGACATGAAATCTACTTCGCTCCCTAATAAATAACATGAAAAGATCCTTCAACACACTCATACTCGGGGCTATACATCAAAACAAGATGGAAATCAAGCACCAAATAGTTCTTTCTACCCTCAAGCTGACCTTTCTCATCACATTTAAATCATATGAACATATCTCGCGGTCACATCATACTCAACATGTAGCCATCCAGCCATCACTTCCGCTAATAGGGACACTCCGAACATACAAATCCAAAAGCACATGCTCACACCATCAACACCTCAACGCTCAAGCTATAAGCAAAGCCCGACCTCAAGTCCTCCAAACTGTCCCAACATCAACACACAGAAATCACATCTCGCCCCTCGTTCAGGGAATCACAAGCCATCAATGCACAGCTGATACCGAGCGCTCATGCGCGCATACGAACGCGTGGAAGGAATTTCAAAGAATTACCTTTCAAGCTGAATCAATGACGCACGATAAGAATTCAAGAATGTTGGATTTCCTAAAGGTTCTACAGCCTTTCGAAGATAAATACAGACATCTCCGTACCGATCCGCGGGACTCTACAAAACCTGCTCATGACTCGTGAGACCTATGTAACCTAGGCTCTGATACCAACATGCCACGATCCAAAAACCGACCCGGTTGTGATAGTGCCTACCGTAAAACTAGGCCAGCCAACACAACTCTCGAATCAACCATTATTCAATAAAAGTTATTTTTATACCATTTATTAATCAATAATCTCGTGATGTAAATTTAAATGAATAGTGTAGAATAAATACACAAGCCCGACATCGAAGTATCACTAGTCATGAGCATCTACTACAACTGTCCAATAACATTAAGACCAATATGGTGGGGAAAATAACAAGAATACATAAGGAAGAATAAGGAGGGAGAAAATCAAGGCTACGATCGCCAGGCAGCTACCTTGCTAACTCCGATGAACCTGCCACCGAGCTCAGAAATACCTAAATCTGCACACAAGGTGCATGGAGTAATGTGAGGACGCCAACTCAGTAAGTAATAAAAGTAAATGAAGATTGGGAAGTAAGAAATTACGTAAACCACATCATAGCACCATAGTGGGTACAATATGTTTCCAAAACAGGATACAAATCAAATCATCTCGTTCAAATCCCATTTTGGGAAATCCTTTGAAAAATGTCTTTCTAATAGTTTTTGTAGAAGTTCAATGTAATTTATAGGGAAAGTGACGAAAATCATAATCGGCCCCTCGACCACAACATAGTTCGTATACAGCCCATCGGGCAAACAAAAATTCATAACCATCTCATAACTTAAAATCTCAGTGGAAGTAACAATGCCAAATCAGTGACTAAATATCTGAACACCTCGTAAAAATATCAGTTTAAATGAAAGTTGTTTATAATATTTGTTTAACATTTTTGATAGAGGCTCGGTATAAAGATGAGTGAAAACAGTAATTTAATCAACATATTCGATACAAACTCACTTTAAGGAGGAGTGGAAATAGTAAGTTCATAAATAGGACCCTCAGGCAAAGCATCACTCGTATATGTGTATATATATAGCCCCTCGGGCAAGCCACTCAGTCACTCATTACTCAACTCTCAGCAATCAGCGCTCACACTCAGCACTCACGCTCAATAGGTAACTTATCATAACCGCTGCGACATGTAGCCCGATCCATATATCGCGGCGGCATGCAGCCCAATCCATATATATAGTTAATTGCGCTCACTGGGGGTGTGCAGACTCCGGAGGGGCTCCTACAACCCAAGCACTATATCGCTGCGGCATGCAGCCCGATCCAACATATCGTTGCGGCGTGCAGCCTGATCCATATATATATTGTTGCGGCATGCAACCCGATCCATAAATATATAATCCTCGCAATCAGTCCCTCGGCCTCTCTCAGTCATTAACCTCACAATTAGGCCCTCGGCCTCTCTCAGCCATCAACCTTACAAGCCACTCGGACTATCAGAAAAACAGGGTGTTCAGCCCAAAATATCATTTATAGCATTAAAACTGGGTAAATAAGGCTGAGTTATGAAATTAGTAAAACACAGCATGATTGAGTACAAATATTAAGTCAAAATTGTAAGGAATAACAGTAAAAACCCATAAGGGTCCAAACAGTTGGCACGAGGCCCAAATATGGCATTCAGCTCAAAACATAATAATACTTTCCAAAACACAATAGTAACAAATAATTTTCAATGAAATACACGACTTAATAGTTGTACGGGACGGACCAAGTCACAATCCCCAACGGCGCACGCCCCCATGCTTGTCATCTAGCATGTGTGTCACCTCAAAGTAGTGAAACGGTGTTAAATCCGGGGTTTCATACCCTCAGGGCATCATTTACAATCATTACTTACCTCAAACCGTTCGGAAAGCTACACAGCGATGCTCTTACTGCTCGACTCGGCCTCAAATCATCCCGAATCTATCCAGAATAAGAATCATATCATCAATACATGCCAAAGGGACAAAGCCCACGCGAAAATTGTCGAATTAACTCAAAAATTCCGAAATTGGCCAAACCCGACCCCCAGGCCCACATCTCGGAATCCGATAAAAATCGCATCAATAGAATTTTCATCCTCCCACGAGTTTATACATACCAAGAACATCAAAATTGGACCTCAAATGGCCCCACAAATCCCCAATTCAACTCTCTAATTTTTCTTCCAATTTTCATTCCAAATTCCCAAATTAAATGATAAAAATTAAGACAAAATCATGGTATTTAACCAGATTTGGGTGAAGAATACTTACCCCAATCAATCCTCTGAAAATCCACTCCAAAATCGTCTTCTCCCAAGCTCCAAAGCTCCAAAAATGCAAAAATGGCCGAAATCCTCGAAATAGAGTACTTTACAAGGCTTCCTAGGCTTCCTCTTTCGTGAACGCGGGACGACCATCGCGTCCGTGATGAAGAAAAAAATATCGGCTCCCAAAATGCTCTACGCGTTTGCGGCACAAGCCTCGCGAACTTGATACCTATTGGAGTCATAACAACGCAAACGCGATCACCAAAGCGCGAACGCGAAGAACACATCATCAACACATTGTGAACGTGGCACCCAAAGCGCAAACGCGAAGAACAGTATTCCCCACCTCGAGAACACTCTTCACGAACGCGAGTCCCTGACTGCAAACACGATGAACAAAAATCTCTGCAACAAAAACCAGTAAAACAGCCAAGTCTAAAGTCCAAAAATTAATCCGTTTACCACCTGAAACTCACCCGATGACCTCGGGACCTCAACCAAACATGTCAACATATCCTATATCATCATTCAAACTAGTTCCAATTTTTGGAACGCTCAAAAGAACATCAAAACACCAAATCATCATCTAATTCAAGCTTAAGAATTCCAAAAACTTCCAAATTTTGCTTTCAATCAAAAGTCTATCAAACCTCGTCCGAAAGACCTGAAATTTTTCACACACATCACAAATGATAAAATGGACCTACTCCAATTTTCGGAATTCCATTACGACCCCTATATCAAAATCTCACCAATCAACCGGAAAGCGACAAAATTCCAATTTCGCCAATTCAAGCCTTAACTTTCCACGGACCTCCAAAATACATTTTGATCATGCTCCTAAGTCCCAAATCACCTAAAGGAGCTAACCAAATCATAAAAATTCCAATCCTAGATCATATAGTAACAAGTCAAAACTTGGTCAAACCTTTCAAATTTAAAGCTTCAAGGTGAGAATTATTCTTCCAAATCTATTTTGATTATCCTAAAAAGCAAAACCGACGATTTACATAAGACATAATACATCATAGGGGGCTAGTCATGCCTGAAAACTGGCAAGCGAAATGCAAATGCTCAAAACGACCGGTCGGATTGTTACACTAATGAGGCTGCTCATACTTCGAGATGTTCTCATGGGACCTCTTCTTGACCCTATTGTCATCATGGTTTCTTCATCATTCTCATTCATATCACTAAAATTATCAGATTCAATCTGGACAGTCTTAGTGGCGGCTTTGAGAACTGCTTGACTTATAATTTTGCCTGTCTTGAGGCCGTTCTCAGCCATTTCCCCAATCTTGATTGCTTCCGAGAAGGATATGCCCACTGCGGACATCATGCTTTGAAAATAATCTATCTCTTGAGTCTGAAGGAAGACAGTGATTAGGTCGTAGTCATCCATGGGTGGCTTAACTTTAGCTGCTTGCTCTCTCCATTTAATGGCATATTCCCTGAAACTTTCAGTTGGTTTCTTCTTCAGGTTTGAAAGGGAATTGGGGTCTGGAGCGATGTCGACGTTGTATTGGAACTGTCTGACAAAGACATGGGCCATGCCATCCAAGACATACCAGCAAGATGTGTCTTGACCCATAAACCATTCGAAGGCTACACCCGTAAGTCTTTCCCTAAAATAAGCCATCAGTAATTTTTCCTTTCCCCCCGCACCACTTAGCTGATTGCAATACCTTTTCAGGTGGGCTATGGGATCTCCATGTCCATCATACTTTTCAAATTTGGGAGTCTTGAAACCATGTGACAAACGAACATCGGGGAACATACATAAATCTTTGAAGGCAATACTGTTCTGACCTGCCAACCCTTGCATATTTTTCAACTGTTGTTCTAAGCTTTTCACTCTTTGGGTCATTTTTTAATGTGCCGTCTTTCGGGCAGGCTTCTCAATCTTTGTAGGAAGATCAAATAGGCACGAGTGGTACTCAGGAGAGTTGTACTGTTCTTGCTGGGTAGCAAATTGTGACTCATAGGCGAAGGGGGATATGGGAAATTTTTCCAATTAAAGTGACAATAATCGAAACGAGATTTATATATTCAAATTTAGAGTCTCCACTTGGGATAATTTATGGTGTCCCAAGTCACCGATTTAAAATCTCGAATCGAGGAAGTTTGACTCTTTTTTACAGTCCGCGAAACATAGAAATCTAGGTAAGGAATTTTGTTAACCCGAGAGAAAGTGTTTGGCATTCCCGGGCTCTGTAGTTTTAGCATGGTCGTTCAACTATTATTAATTGGCCTAAATATCTGATTAATAACACATTTTAAACCTACATGCATTTTTAACTTTCTAGCCACTTTTAATGTTTATAGGATTATTTTCTATAACAAGTCATGATTGTCGTACACTTGTTGTTTTGGTACACATTGCGAATTGCGTCACATGAAATGCACCCGTGACTTACAACATGTTTATTTTATTATCATTCGAAATTATGGTCGGGTCATATGAAATGCACACCTGAATTGAGATTTACGTATCGCGACTATGCCACGGGAACCGTACCCATGGCCACGATAATTTATTATTGATTGTGCCTAAAGCAAGCTAAGATGTTTATGAATATTAACGGCCTAAGTATGCTCTTAACGGGTAAGTAATAAAGTAATAGATTAATAAATATTACCCTACTAATTTCATATCAATCCAATCTAACCCTCGCATCAACAAATAATTCCTTGTTTTGACATTTTTCCATTAATACGTGACTTCAGGTCAAATATCAATGAAGGCAAAGAAGTTTCGATTTGAGAAGGTCGAAGTTGCAGCCCAAATAAGAGTGTTTGAGAGAGGCATATCACTTACAAGACATATATTTATTTTGAGACATTAAAAATTATTTGATATAATTCAAAATCTTTAAGAATACATATTTAGTTGACCATTTGAAATTAAACTTTTCGAGGTTATGTTTCCTCAATTAAACCATTGTCCTAGTATTTTCTTCCACCACTATCAATAAGTCATTATCAACATTTTAAAATAGGCGGCCAATCAAATTCTATCACATTAAAATAGGATGGAGGAAGTAAATTTATAAATTGCAAGTAGTAGTCTAGCAGAAAATAACAAATATCCATTACATAACTAATGATGTCGTGGAGAATTAAGGTGGCTCTTGTTAATGGAATGGCAATTGGACGCTGATCATAGGAGAAATCAAATAAAGTTTTAAATAAGGTTCATAAATTAATTGATTTTTAAATTGCTCAAATTAAAGCAGTACAACTATCCCACTACTACATTAAACTAAAAAAGAGAAAGTACCAGAAATATCTTTAGTTTCAGTAATAAGGTGGTTACGCACTAATAATTCTCTAGCAGTACAGCACCAACTAGAACCAAGTATGAAAAGACACAAGCAAACAATAAAATCCATGCTGAAACAATAGGATTTAGAGAATTCAACAGGGTCATCTAGCAACAGCGAAACACGAACTGAACCACGAACGGACCTCGACAACGGATGGAAGTTTGCCGGAAAACTTGAACTAAACCAAAACAATGAAGCTCAACTCCGGCTGATTTTGAGGTTGTAGTTTTGGGTGTTTTTTTGTGCTGATTTGCAACAGGAATTTCAGCTTATTTCATGGAGATTCAAGCTAGGTGTCTCCTGATTTTGGAAGGTTTTGAGCATGTGTTTTATGACGTCTTTGGAGCTATTTTTGGGACAGTAATTGCTGCGTTTTTCATTGCCTTTTTTTGAATTAAAATATCTACATGAAGAAGAAGAAGAGGACATGCAGAAATTGAAGAACCCGTTTTGAGAGTGTAGCGGCGCCCTCTTTCTCCTAAAACAGCTAGGTTTTTAGAGGACGAAAAATGCACAGCCTTTTCTTTGGAGAGGTCCTCTATTCTTGGCTTCTTTTTTCCTTTTTTCTTCTTTTGTCTTTATTCCGGATTGAGACTCATTCTTTTGGTTATCTCGGACTATTGACTCGCATTTTTTAGGCGAGCTTCCGCTACTTCTATCTTGAATTGAATTCTGAAATGACTTCCCTCGTTCTCCAGGTGAGCGCCTGATACTACAGCAAAACAGACAAAACAAAAGAAACTTTTCTGCCCCAGTGTGGAACTATGAAGATTTATGAGTTGTTAGAAGACCTGTGAATCACCTATGCTACTGATGAAGGATGCAATGATGAGAGTAAAACTGAAGACGCGACTAGGATGTGCGTCTCATGTGAGTAAAACCAAGAAAATTTCGAACCAAACTAGGAAGTGTGTCTCCTAAATTTGAGATTGAGCTTGCGGAAAACTATAAACTAAGTTTGACTAGAGTAAAATTGATCCTATTTTCCAGGCGGGACCCCTGATTTCAAGAAAACTAAAGATTAATAAATTAAAAAAACTAATAATTGACCCTTTTTTTCAGATCCAGACTTCCCTTTTTTAAAAAAAATATTATCCTAGGAGAAGATTAATCAGACTAGGTTTTCTATATTAGGAGAAAGATTCATCATACTATGATTTTAATCCTAGGAGAAAGTTCATCAGACTAGGTCTCTTTTTTTTGGTATCATAGGAGAAAGATTCATCAGACTAAGATTTCTATCCTAGGAGAAAGTTCATCAGACTAGGTCTTCTATCTTAGGAGAAAAAATCATCAGACTAAGATTTTGATCCTAGGAGAAAGTTCATCAGACTAGGTTTTCTATCTTAAGAGAAAGATTCATCAGACTAAGATTTTGATCCTAGGAGAAAGTTCATCAAACTAGGTCTCTTTTCTTCTTTTTTTGGTATCTTAGGAGAATGATTCATCATACTAAGATTTCTATCCTAGGAGAATGTTCATCAGACTAGGTCTTCTATCTTGGGAGAAAAATTTATCAGACTAAGATTTTGATCCTAGTAGAAAGTTCATCAGACTAGGCCTTCTATCTTAGGAGAAAGATTCATCAGACTAAGATTTCGATCCTGGGAGAAAATTCATCAGACTAGGTCCTTTTTGTTATCTTAGAAGAAAGATTCATTAGACTAAGATTTATATCCTAGGAGAAAATCCATCAGACTATGACGTTTATCCTAGGAGAAAAATCATCGGACTAGATTTTCTTTTTTTGGTATCTTAGGAGAAAGATTCATCAGACTAAGCTTTCTACCCTAAGAGAAAGTTCATCAGACTAGAATGTTTATCCTTGGAGAAAGATTCATCAGACTAAGTTTTCTTATCTTAGGAGAAAATTTCATTAGACTAAGATTTTTATTGGGAGAAAATCTATCAGACTAGGACTTTTATCCTAGGAGGAAAAATGTGAAGAGCAATGGCAATATATTATGCACACTAGCAAGAAGATGAAGGCAAAGAGTTGAGAAACTTCCCTTTTGTCGGCTCTTCTCTTCTTCTTCCTTTTTTTTTCCTTTGAACCACTTTCCTTAAACTTCTATGTTCCTATTTGAAACAAAGAAATATTTTATAGTTTTGAAAGTGGTGTTCGGTTTGTGGCCTTGATGTCTTTGGCAGCTTGGCTTTGTGATCATCCATCCTTTAGAAGACCAACTATATTGGTAGTTGGTCGCACTGCTAGGAGACTCATTTCAAGAGACTTTTGCACTATATAAACCATGATTATTTCACTCCCACTACCATTTGTATTTTTGGCTCAATCAACCTTATCCCGGCTGGAGATCTTTGCTTAGGTGACCATTTCTGATATCTTAAATGACTTCCTGTTTTTTGAGCAACTTGTCTGTCAGAGAGAATCACCAGTTATCTTTGCTTGCGCCAAGTAGGCTGACAAGGGTCATTTGGGGGGAGCCTTTGCCTGAATCCTCAAGGCATATTCACTGTAACAACTGAGTATGCTGGCCAAATTTATTTTGTGCAACTGAAAAGCTGGTAGCAGATTTTGAAATCTTTTCTTGCTTGTTTTGACAACGACTGACTCAGAGTGAAGGACACAATGATGCAAAGAAACAAGTATTAACAAGAAATGCCCCCGTCAGAAGGACAGAAGGATGATTTTTTTGTTTTCTTTCAATAACTAGCCTTAATGATTATGACATGCATTTTGGACTCAACGGCCTGATCTATCAAACTAATCCAATCTTCCCTTTTACCATTCTTATGACCTTTGAAGTTGGGCTTGTTCGTGCCAAGCCTTTGCATCAGTTGCACGACTCACTTTCGACTAGTGGTGCCCCGAGGGATTTTCATCTACAAGTCTCTCTCATTTATTTATCTCTACTTACCGTCGCTTTTCAGTGCCCGTGAGGGTTTTCACTAGTAAGACTCTCATTTTTCTTTTCTTTTTCTTTTTTCTTTTGCTTTCTTATGTGAGAAACTTGACATTGTTTGTCGCGTAAGAACCATCTCTCATTACATGCTTCTCTTGGCATTCTTGAAGACATATCAGGAGGTCTTTATTTGGAAGGTTTTTGGATAGGATTGGAAAGAAAGGACTGCATGAAGGCTGAAAGTAGACTCAAAATGATGGGTTGTAAACTTACAACTCTTGGAATCGACTCTTTCAAACTAAACAAACTAATGCCCCCGTTTTAGATACTGGGTATTTTTGGATATTTTTTTCCTTTTTTTTCCTTTTTATTTGGTTGGACTGAACCGTGAGGCTGCCTAGGTATCCTTTTTTTTAAGGAATCAGGTCAAACGTAGTTCAAACATTTGACCTAACTTTTTTTTTGTATTTTTCTCTTTTTTTTCTCTTTTTTTCAAAACAAATTGCCCCAGCTTTCATTTTCTAGGGGCATGGACCTTTGACTGTTTTTTTTTCTTCTTCTTCCTTTTTTTTCACTTGAACTTTCAAAGAACTGTCCCAGTTACTCTTGGGGCATGGACCTTTATTTTTTTTTTATTTTTTTTTTTGACTTTTGACTCTAAAATTGATT